>NW_007256045.1:1179407-1290397 GCF_000164805.1 Carlito syrichta
AAGGAGGGAGGGAGGGAGGGAGAGAGAGACAGAGAGAGAGAGAAAGAGAGAGAGAGAATGTGTGTTGTATGTTTTAATGACTTTATCATCAACTTAGGAAACTCGCGAGAGTACCCGCTGCTGATTCTCTTGCTTTTCCCCTTCCTGTGTCTCTAACTGGCTTCGGGGTCACTTCCAACTCTTGGACCTCATCCGCTAGACACATGCACACACAAAGACTCGTTCCATACACTCAGACACACATATGCTGGTTCCAGACCATACACACACACACACACACACACACGCTGGACCACTTCCAACACTTGAACCCCATCCTCTAGACACACACACGCTGGTTGTGGACCATATGCACAGACACACACACAGACACATGCATGCGCTGGTTCCGGACCATACACATACGGACAGACACACGTACACACGCTGGTTCTGGACCATACACACAGACACACGCAGACACATACACACGCTGGTTCCCTGACCATACACACATAGACACATAATACATACATACTGACTCCGTACCATACACACACACACACACACACACACACACACACACACACACACACACACGCTGGTTCCAAACCACATGCGAGCATGTCGGCGCGCAGGGTCCTGGATCATTTGGCATAGAAGGGCACAGTTTCCCTTGCTGCAAAACAGGACCTTGGTGTAGAAAATGTAAATTGCCCAGGAGGGAAAGAGAAATGAGATTGTTGCAGCATCAGGTACTTTGGATTGATAATAATATTGTAAACATAGTGAGACCCCATTTCTACAAAATTAAAAAAAAAAAACCTGGACAGGATTACTCAGGAGGGCAAGGCAGGAGGATTGCTTGAACCCAGGAGCTCAAGGCAACTGTGAGCTATGATTGCACCACTGCCCTGCAGCCTGGGCGACAGAGCAGGACCCTTTCTCAAACTGATAATAATAATAATAATAATAATTAAATAATATTGTAAACAATAGTACTACCAAATTTTCTGAGACTTTGCTGTATGCCAGACACTGTGCTAAGCAGTTGCCATACTTTATCCTGTTTAAAGCTTGGTGTTCACTTGGGTATCCCCAAACAGTGCAAGGCAGAGGGATGACTGGAACCTGCCTCTGTCGGACTTCAAAGCCCTTGCTTCTACCCACCTCCCTGTGCTGTGGTATAAGTCTATGGTTGCCCGTATGGGGCTTCCTGAGGTCCCCCTCTGGGGATGTCTCCATAGAATCCATGTCTGCTGTACTACCTCCACCCCATCCAGTCCCAGGGCAGCCATCAGGTCTCAGAAGGAGATCTTTATCACCCTAGGCCTATCCTGGTCCATCACTAATTTTACACTTGCGTGTTCAGTGGTTCTTCCTCAAGAATCCAAGAATCAGTAGAGAAGACACTTGTTCTATCTCTTTAAGGAATGTCTTCCCTTCATTCAGCAACACCCATTCACCTAAACAGCTTCCCTGGAGCTGCTGTGGAAACTACAACTCAGAGGGGAAAGGTGACTTGATCAAGGCTGCATAGCGTGTCACTTGCCCCATCTAAGAGACATCAGAGCCAGTTCTCTGCCCAGTTAAACCAACCTGTGAAAGCATTTGTCTAACAAATGACTGCAGACTTAATGTAAACTTAGCTACATACTAGTACTCACTATGGTCTAAATTTTGAAGAACTATCCCCGTAGAGAATATGTAGCAATGTGTTTATTTTTCTTATAAAATTTTCTTGTTTTCAAGGAGCTCACATCTTGCTGTGGCTTCACTTTTGTGGTGATCAACATGGCATGCGAATTACGCCTATTTCCAGGTGAGGACACAGAGGCACAGAGACACAGTGAATCTGACCCAAGGTCATGCAGCAACACAGCAGGCCAACCCAGTACTGGAACACTGATTTCCTCTTCCCCTCCCCACTTCTTATCTAGCTTCTCTGTTCTCCCTGATTGCCTGTGGCTTACAAGTTATACATTTACAACAACAGCAAAATGATGTCTTCCAAAATGTGGGGATTAGGAATATATAAGCAAAGAAAAAGAAAGTCAAGGACAAATAAAATATGTGTTATTTGTTTTTTGTAAACTGCCTAGGAAGTGGCCCGCCAGTGAGGACTAGGATTAACTGGTGGAGAAGCCATGGCTTGTTTCTACCTAGCAGACATCTTCCTGCCACCCTCATCCTGGCTCTGAGCGAGGCACCACGGGGAAGCGTGTCTGTGTTCTCTGCTGTTGTCTGACAAGCTCAGCAGAAAGATCCTAAGCAGCCTTCCTCTTTTCTTTCCCAGAGAGTTATGACCTGGCCATGCCCACCTCCCACTCTAACGTGGGTGTCCCCAAGAGATGGTTCTCTTTTGATGACTAAAAGGAGATGCATTTGAACATCCACAAAGGACAGAATTGCCCAGTCAGTGATAGCCTTTCAGCTCCACCCATCCCCAGAGACTTGCTTGGTCCCAGAAAGATAGCACTGTCTCCTCTCCTTAAATTCCCCAGCTTCAAAAACCTAGCCAAAACCCTGCTTGTAATCCTTCGCCATAAAGTTTATCTTCTAAAACTTTAAGATCTGTGGAAAATAAAAATTGGGATCGGAGCAAAGCAGATTATTGTGCTTGTGGAGGCTGATATAATTGCTGGCTGTTTTCCCTAGGATCCCCCACTGTAACTCTTAGGCAGCCCTGAATTTTAAAGTGTTTGCAAAGCAGCTTTCTTCCTGAATACCGCCCCCCCCCATAACTCTTGGCTTCCCCCCTTCAGACTTTGTCCGGTGTGGTGAAACGCCTACCTACACAATAGCTGGCCAGTCTCTCCTGCTTTCAGTATCCTTTTTGGCCAAGAGCCTCGCAAGCATTCTTTTTACCTTCCACAAGTATTCCCTTGGAGTGTGTTCAGTCTCTCTGCTAGACACCAGGATATGGGGAGCCCACACAGACAGGGCTTACAGTCAAGAGGGAGAAACAACTATTATGCAAACCGTCACAAACCCAAACTTACACTGTCATCCATGTTACAAAGATGTATGCTCATGACACAGCGACAGAGTATGATAAAGGGACTTAGAGTCATTTGGAGCTATCAAGAAAGGCTCCATGGAGGAAGAAACTTATCGTCTGAGGTCTCATGCATGAACAGAGGGTAGAGATTGGGGATGAGGGAGGATGGGAAGAAGAATCAACACGGCCAATGTCCTCTGCTGGGCTTGATGTCCTTGTGTGTACTGAGAACAGTTAACAGAGCCTGCTCAGGCCAACTCACTTTCCATAGATGGGAAATTAGTTTTTATTGGGACTGGTAAAAATTAGCTTCTCTAAGAACATTGGTCTTTCCCCTGAGACAAGAAATTGGGACCATATGTTTAGGACTGGTCTTGCTAGGTGGGTGTACAGCTCACCAAAAGGATAAAATCAACACATTTTTCACTGCTTCCATAATCAGGGAGTGGGAACTTTGGAGTCCTACTGATTTTTGCCTTGGCTCAGGGTAGCTTATATTATTAAGAAATGTTCAACTTTCAGTGCCCCTGAACTGAAAGAGTTCAGATTCAAATTTAACCAAGATTTATTGAGTGCTGACTAGGAGCCTGGTATTTCCTATGTATTACCACTTGGAAGCTGTACAACAATTCTGGGAGATAGACCTTTTCAACCCCTTTGCACAGATGAGAAAACCAAGGCCTGGAAAAATCCCCAGATCCTGATTCCAAGCACTTGCCATGGTTGCATAATGGAATAAAGTGTTCTTTGACAGCTCATAGAACGAATGTTTTATGTCACAGGCTCACAAAATGTCAGGTTTGGACAGCGTTTCAGAGCAACTTTTTTGTCAATTCTTCACCAGCATTTGATCTTTAACACCCTTGACATGTCTAGCATCAATGTGAATCTCTCCTGCTATGAAATTCACTACTTTTTGGATGAAGCCAGTTTGACTTTCAGATATTTGGTTTTTCAAAAAGGCTTTCAGCCTTAAGACTTCCAGCTGGCCTAATCAGAAAACATAATAACATTTTAAGGAAATATACGGGTGTGATGTTTAAACAAAGGCAATGGTATAAACAGAATCAGACCTGAGATCCAATCCCCAACACTACAATATGTGTATGTAGTCAAACAATATGTGTATGTGTGCCCCCGAATCTACAATAAAATAAAAATAAATCCTATGGATTTATAGAAAGGAGAAAAAAATAAACAATTTGATGTACTCACAACAAAGCCCGTTACTTGGTGATTATACCAAACCTATAGATAAAGGAAGAATTCAGAATACCTTGATAAAAATCATAATGTAAGTGTCTAAGAACCCTTGAGGTCTATAATCATCTCCTCCTCTCCATGCAATCTCTCCAACATTCCTGGGAGGCTGAATGATGACCTTATGTAACTGAGTCGACCATTCTTCTCAATGGTCTTCCAGTGGAATACTGTCTTGACTTAATATCAACCAAGTGCTTTTCTGGTATTCACCTTTTTTAGGCTTCTGTGCATGAGTCTCATGAGTCAGGGCAGAAGGGCCATTTTAGGGGAAAGCTTTTCTGGACCATCAAATATCTGAAAATCAAATTGGCTTCACCCTAAAGGCAGTGACTTTCCTAGCAGAAGAGAGATTCACATTGAGACTAGACATGTGCATAACTGGCATTTTCAGAACAAATGATGAGCCCACCAAGAGTTGTTTTTTTTTTTAACTCCACAGACTACCTAATGTTCTATCTCAAACTGATTTTCCAGTTGGAGTTCTCTTCGATGGACACACCAATTACTTTGATACTATCCTAAGTATCAATCACAGCATCACCCTCCCTCACCACCAAATTGAGCCTTTTTTTTTGAGTTGGAGTCTCACTCTGTCGCCCAGATTGGAGTGCAGTGGCCACTCCCAGCCACCGCAGCCTCGACCTGCTGGGCTCCGGCCATCCTTCCGCCTCAGCCTTCCAAGTAGCTAGAACTACAGACGCGCACTACCACGCCCGGCTATTTTTTTTTTTTATTGTAGAGATGAGGTCTCACCAAGTTGCCCAGGCAGGTCTCCAACCTGCAGGCTCAGGCAATCCACTCACCTCAGCCTCTCAAAGGCGCGGGATTACTGGCTGAGCCACCGAGCCTGGCTGAGCCTTTCTTAATTCATCCTCCCACCCAGTCAATATCTACTGAGCTCTCACCATGTGCGACAGTGAAAGGATAAAGTGAACAAAGCTGCCCTTTCTCTGCTTTCATGACAGGTACAGTTTACCCGAGGAGAAGAGACAGTATTTAAAAGGCCAGAAACAAAATACCAAATTCCAATGATTATGCGTGATCACATTTTCCCTTAAAACAAACAAACAAAAATTCCCTTTGGCTCCTGAGAATAAAATGGGAAATTGAGAAGTAGATATTGCTCTTAGTCAGTTGCTAAGACCATTATTTAATAGGCTTCCTTATTAATTTCCTGAGATTATTGTGTTTGTCTACTTGTTTACCAGTTTATGATATGCCTTGTTTCCACTAGAAGAAAACTTCCATGGGATGAGAAACTCTTCTAGCTTGCTCACCCCTGAATGCTTCGCAGTTTCTGGATCTAGGTGGGAACACCATCATGTTTCTTTTGAGCCATAAATGAGGTTTTCCTCAAGCCTGATTGGGACAGGAATGCTAGAAGCACCCTAACATCAAGGTGACCAAGAATTACAACATGGAGTTGTGCTCACCTGTACCTGAAGGCAGTGTCCTTGTGCTGTTTTGTGTTATTGTCATTCGAAGAGCCACAGTTGACTCCCCAACAATCATTTGGGGATTTGGAGAAAAGGTATCTTATTTCAATAATTTAATTACTGGTTAACAATTAAATGAAAGTTCAGAGATAACTTCTTGATTTTGCAACTGAAGAACCTTTTTTTCTTTCTCTCTGCTACCACCCACCCACCTCTCTTCCCAGAAATAGGTGCCTAGCATAAAATCCATGTACTCAGTGGCTGGCCATGAAAGGGAGAAATGGAAAACTTAATTCCCAGGTTGCTTCAGAGGAACTTTAAAAAAAAGAGAGAAGGATGCTGGCATTGTCCAGTGCTGATAATATTTTCCTTTTTTAAAGCAATCATTACTTTTGTGCTTGCAGCATGCTTTGTAATCACTTCTGGTCATCATCCTCTACATCAGCACAGCATTTGATCCATTTTGAGGACGCTGCAGCTGAGGTCAAGAGTGGGCAAGGCCTCCTGCTTGAGACATAGCACAAACTGTTCACACCCTGGAACAGATCGACATCCAGAAAAGTCTCTGCTGTCCTTGCTGACATCTTCCCCAAGGGTTACCTCTTCCACGTGGTCAAGCGCAAAGGGAAACAGTCATATTTTGGACAGGTTTTGCCTACAAGGAAGGATGCAGTCTCTCCAGGAAGAAGTCATTGTCAGGGCTGGACAGGAGGACTGTGCTCAGACTCCGACTTCCAGTCCGTCTCCAGCATGGCACTGGCAATTAGGGATGTCGTCCCTCATCCCCAAATTGCAGACAAGGAAGGGGGCAGCTGAATGTCACTGGAGGAGACAGAAGACGGATGGCCCTGGGAGGTTCCTCTGTCCTATCGACACAGACACACCCGTCTCTCTGTCTCATCGCTTACATCACCTTCAATTTGGCCAGATGCACATCATGGGGGGCATTTCGTCTGGACCAGGATTCTTAAAACACTAGCAAAAAGAGCTGGCTCTTGGGAGAAATGAGGATGGGGCCATTAGAAGTTGGGAGCTGGGGCCATTAGGAAGCAGCCGGGGCTGTGTCGATGCACAGGGGGATTTCTGCTCGATAATGGGAAATGTGAACACAGGTTAGTGCTGTGATTACAGCATCCTGGAGGGGGTCCCTGAGTGGCCAGGAATAGATTAAGATTCACTCAAGCAAAGCTTGGGGGAAGGGACAAAGGTTGCCTGTCCAGGCTCGAGAAAAGTTACCCATAAGGGAAGAGATATCCTGCCCGAGGGTGTTGACAGGAAGTGTCGTTTTGGAGTATCATTAGGGAATGGCACATACATATCCTCAGATCTGGAAGAGTGGGACCAAATTGGGGCCAATGAAATGAAAGCCCAGAACAGAACAGAACTCTGTAGAACGATTCATAAAGGTTTTGCTACACCCTGACATGGCAAGATGACCCAACTCTCCACCCAGTTTCTGGGGGACAATTTGATAGCATACATCAAGAGCCTCAGAAAACAGACTCACAAACACACATATTTATTCTGAGAAAATATTTAGATATACTTACAAAGGTGTATATGTAAGAAAGTGCATCCATACAATATTTATGCTGGTGAAAAAATGGGAAATAATCTAAATGTCCAACAACGGAGGAAATGACTAAATCAATTGTAGCGCATTCCTACAATGGTACTTAGCAACCCTTTAAATATAAAAATCATGTTTTCAAAACAAAGTTAATGACATGCAAGAATGATTATGGCAAGCTAAGTAAAAAGTGCAGGTTACATTATGCAAGCGGAAAGGATGTGATCCCAATTCAATATTGAGAAAAAAGCCCAAAAGGAAATAGGCAAACAGTGGTTATCTCTATGTAATAGAATTATGGGTAATATTTTACATATTTTAATAGTGTTCAATGTTTTCCATATTATCTGTGCATTACTTTATATAAATATGTATGTGTGTATAACTAATATATATATGTGGATATGTGTGTGTATATGTGATATATATATATATATATATATATATATATATATTAGTTGCACTCCCTTTCTTTATCTTCCTTGTCCTGCTTAAATTTTCTCCAGACCAATGTTCACTGTCTGACCTACTATGTATTTAGTTGTTTGTATGCTGTGCTTTACTGTTTGCTGTTTTCATCATCATAAAAATTAAATATTGTTAAAATATAAAAAAGAAATATTACAATTGCAGAGAAAGCTAAGCTTCCCTTTTTTCATATCATGACAAAGTCAAGACCAGGGTACAGGATGCATCAAGCTTATCTTCTGTCATGGTAGTTGATTAATGGCAGTTATCAACTGAGTCCCAAATGGGGAAGGGGAGAAAGAGGCAACCTCAGCAGAAGAAAGAGAGCATCTAAGACCCTAGAGTAGAGTCTGTGAACCCTGTGATTCCACTAGGAGAAAGATTAAAATTCCTGTGGGTATATATTCACAATGTAAGACCAGTTGGTACCAAAGGCTGGCCTTTGGTTACGTGAATAGCCAATTCTTCCATAACGTTCAAGTTTTCCCTTGAATTATTCTTGCTCCAATCACAGTGGTCCCATGACACATTTCACCTGAAGACAGATGTTTAGAAGCTGAGTGACATACTGAAAAGCATCAAATATATGTATTAATTAGAACACTGATTCTAACATTCCTTAGCCATGTGACCTAATTCAAAGCATTAAACTGTCCAGATCCTCAGCTTCCTCACCTGCAAAATAATACTATTCTTCCTAGGTTATTTTAAGTATGAAATTAGACGATATAAAAGGTTATCATGGAGTGCTGTGTATCTGGTCTGCCCTAACTTCACACTGGCCACCATGCTGAAAGTCTGGCTTTCTAAGAACGAATCCAATCAGTAAAAGCTTCATGCAATGAGTCTCAATCTCCACATTGGTTTAATCATGATTTAATTATACTGTAATGTCACTATCGACCTTTGTGAACCTTAGGACAGAAAGGAGAATTTGAGTTGTGAATTCCTCTATTCCAATGTGGTGTGCAGACCGCTGACAACTCAACCACCTGCAGGGCTTGTTAAAATAGGCCACTGGTTAACAGTGCATATTTCCTGGCCTCACTGGACTTCTGATCCCAATGTCTAGGGGTAAAGCCTGAATCTACACTTTTAAAAGGTCACCAGGTGATTCTTGTGTGCACTCAGATTTGAGATCTGCTGCAACTAATGTTTCTAAGAATAAGTAGAGGTGCTCGTGATCTTTCGTAGGTCAAGGCACAAAATCTGCAGCATTCTTCCTCTTTCAATTCAGGGTTTTTCTTTCCAATAGGGTGATGTCTAAAAGTATGACCTTGTGTAATATAGACATTTTCCATGCAGGTATTTGAGCTCCCTCCAACCACTGTTCAGCAACAAAGCCTTGACCTGTCAAACCTGGTCTTAGAGGACTGTGGTTAGCCATGCGAAAGTCCTAAATGCCAAGTGGTAACACAGACCCTACGGTCATCTTCTTCTTCTTCTTTTTATTTTTGGACCGGAGTCTCACTCCGTCACCCAGACTGGAGTGCAGTGGCACACTCACAGCCATCCCAGTGTCGACTTGATGGGCTCTGGTGATCTTCCACCTCAGCCTTCCAAGTAACTGGAACTACAGATGCACACTACCATGCCCGGCTAATTTTTTTTTATTTATAGAAGAGATGAGGTCTCGCCAAGTTGCCCAGGTTGGGAACCTGCATGCTCAGGCAATCCACTCACCTCAGCCTCCCAAAGTGTTGAGATTACAGGCTGAGCCACTGCGCCCAGTCTTATTTTTGCCTTTTTTAACGTGTACAAATGATCTCATGGAAATCTGAACAAAGGAGAAAAAGATTTATTCTCATTTTTATACCTCCCCACAAATTACTCTTTTTTTATCCTTATTTTACCATATTTCTCCCTTCCAGGCCCTGAATACTTAAGTTTTACAAATTCATAATCATTACATTGATATGCTTCAGAGATACGGTTCTTTTAATTTAATGATCAATTTCTTTCCCTCTTTCCCTTTTCTGCTGTTCCTCCCACACTATAGAATTTCCTTGTGATAATTAATCCTTAACCTTAATGTGAAGCATTGCAGCTCTCAAAGCATTTTCATGCCCATTATCTTATTAACAGAACCAGATTAATTTATTTAGATTATAGCTTTGTTCTTTCTCATGGAAAGTATGTCAGTGGAGATTCACCTCGCAAAGTGCTAAGACACATGGGCTCTGGAACCAAAGAGACCCAAGTTCAATTCCTGCCACCTAAAAACTGAATGATTTCAGACAAGTAATGTCATCTCACAGAGCCTGTTTCGCTTGGCTATTCAATGTAGATAGATAATCGCAGTACCCACCCATAGTGTTGCTATGAGGGTGAAGTAGATAATCACTTATAAAATACTTAGCATGATGCCCGGCATAGAGTAAGGGTTCCATTAGTGCCAATTATTATTGTCATTATCACTGTTATTAAATGTACTCGTTTAATGTTTTTAATGACTGTAGGAAGTGAGAGGAAACCAACTCCATTTGGCCTGATATGACCCCTAAATCTAGTCAGATCAACCCAGTTTTCAGCCCATAACAGGAGAAAGAGGACCAAATTTTATACTATGCCTTTCATGTCTGTAAGTCTAAGGAAGAGATTATGATTCGCTATTATGTGGCACCTTAAAAATAAATTTTTAGTTCTTGCCCCAGACTAGGATATGTCTCATTAAAACTGCATACAAGTTTTCCATAGCTTAGAAATATTTGAAACCTACTTTTCATAGTTTTCACATGGCTGTTTTCAGACTAGAGGTGGGAACATGGGGTTCTCACTGCCAAGTTTCTCATGGGGAAGCATGTTCTTGCAGGTCCCAGCGAACTTACTTGGTTCCAGGAGTTCAGGTCCAGGTAAGCTTTGGGCAAACACCTGAGGCTCTGGGAGGCTTAATTGAGATGAGCCCGAACTTAAATGTTTTACGAGGTACGCCCATTGCTAATTTTCTTGGCCAAGTTTTACTCTGCTGCATTGTGAATGCACTCCTGCTAGCACCTGAGGAACTCGAGTCTTTATCACCAAGTCTTTCATTTGATTTTAACTCAGCCCATCTCTGAGAGCTGTAGAGTGTGTGCACATGTGTTTGTGTGTCCACGGCACCCAGCACAATCCCACTGGGACTTGTAGTTCTCTGTCCTTTCAGCCCAGGAGTCATTTCTGCCTTTGTGCAACTCATTTCGAAGTTCCAGAAAAGCCAGGCTTCACCTTCCCTTTAGCCAAGTGCTCAAGGCTGGGACCAAATTCTCTCTCAAACATAACAAGTCTGGTGAACAAGAGAACACTTAATCCAGCATCTTACCAAACTCCCATGTGAATCAGGGGTGAAACAGAGCCTGATTTACAAAAGAAGCAAAAAATACCCCAGCCGGATGGAGCCCATAGGGCAATCTGAGAGAGAAACCAATTATCCTACCAAGATTTGCCATCTTTTTTTGGTCTGAACAAACTTCACCCCGTCAAAACGTTTAGAATCATCTTGGAAACTTTTCCTCAGTTGCCTCTAACCTTAACACTGGTAAATCCCTCAGAATTTATTTATGTTTTGTTCATATCAAGAATCATTAGTACATATGCCAGCAATATTATTAGAAAACTCACACCCATAAAAAATTAGTGGAGCAGTGCCTATGGGTCCATGTAATTTTTCAGAATGTTTTTGGGGGCCAACAGGATACAAGCTGGAAAAGCACGAGTCAGTTAGATAACAGCACACTAAAGTGTTACTTTTTGGAATGTTCTGGATCTGTGACATTCCAGTCAGAAAGAAGAGCCAAACCCGAGACGTTCAATAGCAAAAATTTAATACGGGAAACCATATCACAAGGGACAAAGATGTTAATGAAAAGCACGCAGGGTACGAGGAAGCAACCCAGAGGCTGGCAACAGCTGGAATCTCCTAGAGAGAGATAAAAGTTTGGGGCTTTATCAAAACTCCAAAGTCAGAGCTGCGGGACAGTAGCTTGGATGGAGGTTTTCTGGATAAAGCTGGAATTATGGAAAAGACAAGATGCTGGAGATGCTGACCAGAGGATAGAGAGAGGAAGATAAATGCCCCTGGCTATTCTCTTTCTCCTGCCTTTTGACTCCAACCAGAGTCTCTCATTGGCTGAAACCTACCAGAAGCCAGTTCCTGTGGGAATCTGGGAAATCCTATACAGTTTTTAGTATTTAAGTATGTGGCCAGTGTCCCAGGGGAGGAGTGAAATGGCATGATGTTGGTTCACTGATCCTCAGCCTCCTGGGATCAAGTTGTCATCCTGTCTCAGCCTCCCAAGTAACTGGTACTACAGGCACACACTAGCATGCCTGGCTTTTTTTTTTTTTTTTTTGCATAGAGACAGAGTCTTGCTATGTTGTCCACTATGGTCTGAAACTCCTGACCTCAATCAGTCCTCCTACCATGACCTCCTAAAGTGCTGGGGTTATAGGCATCAGACACTGTCCTCAGTCAATACTTTATTTTGATATTGCCCGTATCTAATGATTGTAGTAAAAGACTCCATCAATGTTTCCAATTCAAGAAAGAAAGAAAGCCAAGTCTATCAAGAGCACATTTTTAACTAGAAGGAAAGATAGTGGGAATGTATGTGCTGAGTGGATTCCTTGGCTGGCCAGATGTCAGGATTCCATGAGCTGTTCTATTTGAAGATGCCTTGTGAGTGTAAGACCCAGACAAACACACACATTGTCAGTTCTCTTTGTGCCGTGTGTGCCAGTAAGACAATCGGTGTCCCTTTTTTTCAGGGTGATGTTGTCACATGTCAAATATATTAGCATTCCTATTGAAATGATTCATTTGGAAGAAACAACTCAGAAAGATAGGGGAAGAGTGAGAAGAGCATTTTACAGTTGTTGATCTTACGAGTAGCATATCTTTAGATTTTTGTTTTAAAGAGAGCAGTCACAGCATTACTGTTATCATATCATTATGTTATATCATCATTGTTGTTGCTGCAATTTGTATGTTGCATTAACTTCATTAACTTGGAAGTCCAGATGAGGTCACTAAGCTAGGAATTGAAGATGAATGGTGCTTCACCTGCTGGGCTACCTAGCTCCCCACACCTGCTGGTTCTCTTTCTTCTCTAGTATGTTGGGAGCAGCGGTGCCCTAAACATTCTCCAGCATCCTCTTGGCTCCTGCATCCTCTTCCTTCATTCTGCACTTTGCTGAGAACTCTGTTCAGCCCCCCAGGCAGATGCTGACACTGGGAGGCTGACCTCCAGGGTCAGATTTGGAAGAACTGGCCTCTCTTCCCTTTGAGTTTCTTCTCCATAAAGGTAGAACTTTGCTGGGAATGTTGCTTGTTTTGGTTTGATTTTGTATTTAGCAAGATTTGACTGTGTTTTGGACTGTAAATAAAATGGGACAAGAATCTTTCAATTTTTGCAACTAAAGTAGACCCTGTTTAGGACCCTGGGCCTAGACCCTTCCTCATGAGGCCTTCACTTTGTATTTTAAACCTCTCCATACAGGGAGAGAAGCTTCTTTCTCTAGGGAATGACCTCAGATATGTCGTTTTCCCTGAGTTTATGCCTGCCCACCATGGGAGGCAGAGGGAGAAAATTGTACTTTCTGCTTCAAGTTAAAGACCGACGTTTCATCTCTGTCCTAGTACTGACCTCATTCTAGGATGATAAATGATGGGGATGCCCATTATCTTCAAGAGAACACAATCTCTTACCCATCCTCTCATGCCCCCAACACACATAACGCTACATAGGTGATCAGAATGCATTTCTCAGACATCCAGACAGTTCTCCAAGGTTATCAACATAATGGTTCAGGGTGGTCTTTGCCCAAGATGGTCTTCTTTCTGTTTTTCATAATGCCTCCTCAAGAGAAGATGAGCATTCATCCAGTCATCACCTTTTGCTTCAAACCCTTTAACATAAATACATTAATACCAACAAGAACAAGCCTTGGATCATAGGCACAGTTCACTGTGAAAAAGAAAAATTTAACTTCTGCTCCCTCCCAAGATACTAGTAATGGAATCAGAGCTGTGGTTCAGGCAAACATTACATTTTAAGTTACCAAACTTCTAAAAATCTGTATTCCACTCCATGACTTCTCACAGGTCTTCCCCAAGCACACTGGGAAGTACTTGCTTTAGATATGCACCACTAAAGGCTCATCCAGGTAATTTTTCTCAGATAAGAAAATAGTATACTGTGCCCTAAAGGATAGTCATGTCTTTACCAGAAAACTGTTTGCAGATTCAAAATGATAGACTTTCCAGATCTGACTAAACCATAGGCAGAGCTTTAGTCCTGACATGTTTATATCACTATTACTCGAGTTTGGTGGCCTCAACATAAGGTGATAATGCATTTGACCAAGTGCCTTGACTTTGCTTGGTATACCCCTACCCTGCTCCCCATTCCCTAACTCCCCCTCAAACCCACACACCTTGCAAGGCCTTTGCTGGTGTGATCTAGTTTGGGCCAACTGCTTTCCCTAGGTTAGCCCAGATAAACATACCCCAGGAGTATGCTGCATCAACTTGACCCTGTGAGAAGAAGACAAAGTGCAAATCAACCTCTCAAGCCTGGAAACCTGGAACAGTCCCTCTTGTGACATTTGATATGGCTTTCCATCTTGAAAACACTGTTTTTGATAATGTTGTTGTTGATGTTTTTCTGTTTACAGTATCATTAATGTCTATGCCAACTCTCTTACCAAGATCACAGGATCTTCCTTTGAACTTTGGTTTTAGCTGCTTGGAGGATAACTGGCCACTTAAAACTACTGTAGTCCACCCTGAAGCTTATAGTTGAAGTAAAGTCATTCCAATGACATCTTGCAAATTTTGAGATTTTTAAAATTATCTTTACATGATGCAACAACAGGCAGTTGTAAATGGATTTATGTTAGAAAGCAAAGGGAGAGAGTGTTTTTGGAAAGTGCGACTCTCCCTGAGAGATTTCTTCCATCCAACCAACTCTGTTTTGTTCCCATCTTGTTTCCCTGGGATTGCAGGGTAGGCTCTATCTGACTTAAGACCTCATCTTTTTCCACAGTACCACACTGCTTGCCATTCAGTTGAGCAGCTAATTGCCAGTCATCTCTTAGTCCTGTGATGCATAACTCAAGAAAAAGTTTTGAATTCTACACTCAGTTCATTTAGAAATACAGCAAAAAACAGTCTTAAACTTACTTCCTCCTTCCCTTCCTCCCGTTTTCCTCTCTCCCGTTCTTCCTTCACTAACTTTCTTCCTTTCTCCCTTCCCCCTTCCCTTTCTACTCTTTCTTTCTTCACTGATTTCCTTTTTTCCTCCTTCCCTTTCTCCCTCCCTTTCTTCCTTCTTTCACTAGCTTCCTTTCTTCCTTCTTTCACTAAATTCCTTTCTTCCTTCCTTCATTCCTTCCTTCCCTTTCTCTCTACCTTCTTCCCTTTCCTTCTTCCTCCACTGCCTTCCTCCTTACCTCCCTCCTTTTTGCCCTTCCTTTAATTTCTTCCTTCTTTCCTTCTTCCTTCATTTTTTTATCCCCTTTTTTCCTTTCTTTTAATAATATTAGTAATTTGGCCCTTTTTGACTCCTATATAAACGGAATCTACTATCATCTTTTACCTAAACACACAAAAATTCATCTTCTCATAGTAGTGAAGACATCTGTGATTCATTTCCTGAGCCCCTTCTCCAGCTGCTGTCGAGTTTCTCTCACTTTGTTTCTGTGGCTACCAGCCTGAGCCTTGACTAAGAGAAACCTTTTGAACCACCGCTACAAATATTTTCTCTGTTTTCTATGAACGCAAAATATCAAAGACCTTTCTAGGGAAAGTCACTTCCCCCAGTGTATGCATATTTTCCTTGAATAATTATTTCAAATGTCCCCTTTAAATCTCAAAAGCATCCTAATTCTCTGTTAAAATGGGCAATCATAAACTTAGACCCCAATTTTATAACTTGTGGCAGGCAACCCAAACCCTATTCAAGGTTTCTTAGATTTCTATGAACTCCTAAGTTTTATTCCCTTATACTCTTCTACAGCTGCTTTCTGTTTTTCTCTGGTATCAGCCTAAATACAATTAGGTTGTAGAATTCAGCTCTCATTGATTGACTCAAAATGTTCACTAATGTTAATCTTATAAGTATTTGGGTGTACAAGTTTTGGGAGATGCTGGGAAGGGCCATATTGTGGTTTATAAGCCCTTCCCAGTCAAACATGCTGGTTCTATCCCACCTCCTGGCCCTTGTGCTACCTTATGTCTCCTCCTCTGCTCAGGTGCAATAAACCCATTCCTCTCTGCCCCTTGCAGAGCCTTGATCCTCACATCAAGGCTCCTGGGTACCTCAACTCATATCCCAAGTACTTGCCAAGAAAGTTTTCCAGGTATCTTGTTCTCCCTCTAAAATAGTCTGGTGAATACATTTTTAAATCATGTATCACTAACTACCTAACCACATTTGATTTAGTTGTGCTTATCTTGGTTCCCACTAGCATGTGGACAAAAGTAAACTTTGGCAGAGAATATGGAAGGAAATAAGAAGAAATGAAAACATAAAAAAGAAAAAAAAACATGAGACTGAGGTAGGAAAGAGAAGAAAAGAGAGGAAGGGAGAAAAAAGAAAGGAAGAAAAAGGAAAAAGAGGGAGAGACCTTTGGTTCCAATGTTTAAGATGTCATCCTCCTGAACAGAAGCTTTAAAACTTTTCTGTAAGTAGTGTTTCTGGCAGTGTTTGTTAAGTGTTTAGATTTGTGGAGTGTCATGCCCATAGACTTCGACCTAATAAGACCAACAAGACCCAAACTTTGAAAACTCTTCTAGAACCTACCTAAGTTTAAGGGAAATAATGAGATTATATAAAACTAAATGTAGCTAAATAGAGAAAGAGTAAGATTATTTTTCCTTTCACCAAATATCTGAACTACATGGAGATTATTCTTCCATCTTGATACCTCATTTTGACCTGAGAATCTCAAGTCATCTTAAGTGGCAAAAGTATGGAACATAAGCAGTAGAATAGTAAGGTCTTTTTCAAATCTAATCTTGGTTTAAACAACAAACATAACAGTCATATCCAGTACCTTTGTAAACAGATACAAAGCCAAATCATCCAGGACGTTGTTGGACAAGCTACTGGGACATTTGCTGGGTTACTTTGAAAGAGTGTATCAGAGAAGTATTAATGAAATAATACTTGAAAAGTGCCTAGTACTTTGCCTGAAACCAAGAATTATTATAATGAGGACAATGATTTTTCTGTTGGAGACATAGAATGAATGACTAGCTCTCCAGCAAGTGACATCTAATGTGCTCAAACAATGTCTAAACTATGAGGAGAGTACCTAACCAAGTAGATGACATTGACAAGGTCTACTGTAGTTTATTTAAAAGCTGCTGTCACAAATGCTGTCTGTGGTCCTTGCTGCACTTTCATTCCTTCTTTAATCGTCATTCAAGCGATTGCCCACCCTCCATGCTTACACTGTCTCTGGCTGTTTTCCTCTTTCATTGCAAAGTTGTGCCCAACTGGGGAAGAACAAGCAGGCAATAAGAACCCATCAGTCGAGTACCAGAAACAAAAGGCTAAACCCTTAAAACTCAAAAAGCTAACACATGGACATCAGGGTAGAACTGAGAGAAGAAACTCCACAGCAAAGAGACTGTATAAAATTAGTTCAATACATTTTATACACATCTTATAGAGCCCTCTTGAAATGGACAATTCCTGGTCTGCCATCTTGAGATCTGATTCTGAGCATACCTCCAACTCCATGTCTCATATGCTCTGCTTTCATTGTTTTTCCTGTCTTTATTTCCTACTTAGGTCTAGCTTCTGTCAACCTTCTTCTACATGTCTGTCTATTAAGGGGGGAAATCTGGACCTGTCAGTTAGATAACAAAATTCTCTTTTCAGGAAAATCCAAAGACCCCCATAGCATTGTGGAAGAGTTTTCATTTTTGCTTTCTTCTTCACATCTCTCTCAAGGCTCATTCTCCAGGAATTCAAGAGCCTCATAAGATCTTCATGAGGGTCCAAAAGCAAATCCCTCTTTTAGTTCACAGAAGTATGAAAGAGATGGTTGACTTTCACCTTTCTAAGTCAATGAAGACAAGTATTGTTCTTCATGAAAAAGAGAAGTTGAATGTCTTATTTAGAGCCAACTCATAACTTTGTGTGAGATCAGATCTGGATGGGCAGTTCTATAAAGGACCTACACAAAGGTCAGTTCTCTTTGTATCTACTTCTGGTATTGAAAACAAGTTTGGACTAGATCTATTCCACAGGACTTTGCTAATTCAGAGGCCATTAGGCAGGTGACTTCATCATCTTCCCTGTAGATATTAACTTTCAAAATCCCTAAGCAACAGTATGAGAATACTTATTTTGAATCTCATAATCTATTACACACACATTCATAATCACAGGGAGAAATAAAAACGCTTTTGGTGTGAACCGAGCTTGGTATGTTTTGAGAACTGTCTGATTCATGAGAGTTACTTAAAATAGGTGATCACAGAATAGTGTACCCTCCAGAGGGATTTTCACACTGACTTGCTCTATAGCTGGCTGATAGATATTACTTAACCTACTTTAGCATTTTGCCATACTAAGAGGACTCAAAATGCACACGAGCCTTCTCCTTGGCCAGCCTCCATGGCATTGTTCAACTTGCCTAGAGATCCTGCCCTCAATATTGGGGGTAGCCTAACGTGACATATCTGCAATTAAAGGGTGATGTCAGTTGACACCATGCCACAGAGACCAGTTAAACATTGTTCCTTAGAAAATAAGAGCAGGATTCAATCCTAAAAACCTTGGTAGTGGTCCAGAGACTGAATCATTTGGCTCTCCCGGAGCGTCTCAGCTAGCTGCAACACGTCGAGAAGCACAAGCTTCCTTCACACCACAGAAGCAGGAAAGCAAGAAGTAGGAACATTTAATTTCAAAATAATATACTGCTCCAGGGATCTACTCATTCCCTCACAATTCAGATCTAAACTTATGTATGGGTACTAACCCCTGGTACTACAGTCCACCAACTCTGCTGAGTGGGAAAAGCAAGATGTGCACCTCTATATTCCCTCCAGATTCAACACATAACAACTTATTCTCTTCTTTGCATCTTGCAAAAGAGCTGGGAATTGAAAGATTAAATCTACTTTAATTTATGGGTGCCTCCCATTTTGATGGGAATACTTGGAATGTATTATACATTTGTTTAAAAAAATGAATTCATAAAAACCGAAAAAGTACCCAAGTAACTCTATGCTCATGTTTGTTTGATTGAAATTTCACTTAAAAAATATAGATATAGCATGAAAAAATATAGATATAGCGTGTAGAAGAGACAATATGACTGCCCCTCTAGAGGGAGAATATAATCGCCTTTCTGTTTAGTTTTCTATTGCTGCTGTAGCAAATTACCACGAACTTGGTGACTTAAAACAATACAAATGTACTGTCTTACAGTTCTGGAGGTCAGAAATTTGACATAGATCTCTCTAGGCTAATGTTAAAGTATCAGCAGGATTGTATTCCTTTGGAGGCTCTGGGGAGAATCTGTTTCCTTACCTTTCCCAGTTTTTAGAGACCACTGTGTACCCTGGTTTGTGGCTTCTTCTTCCATCTTCAAAACCAGCAATGATGGGTCACGTCCTTTTCACATCATATTTCTCAATGGTTCTCTCTGCGTCTCCCTTCCACTTTTAAGGATCTTTGTCATTACACTTGACCTACCTGGATAATGCAGAATAATGACGCTATTTTTCATTGTTTTGATTAGCAAATTTAATTCCATCTGCAACTTTAATTCTCTTTTTGCCACATAAGTAATATAGTCACAGCTTCTGAAGATTAAGACATGGACATCTTGGGAAAAGGGCATCATTCCACCTACCACAGTTTTTAACATCTGTAAAATAAATCATACCAAGTAAATTCCAAATGCAAGAGAATCCTCTTCCATTTGCTTTTCTACAAAGGAAAACAACTGAAATTGGCATCGTGCAACAATTACACAAGTCAATTTGAAGTTAAAACTCATAGTAGAAAGAGACAGTTTCTTAAATGCCTTTTAGTTAAGAGTCATAGATTCTTTTTTATGTAAAAATTGTGTATTTATTCTTTTTAAAAAAACTTTTATTTTGAAGATGTGGAGTGTAATTCAGGGTTATGTATACAAATGTTCATTATGCAGGTACCCTTACTGATGAGATGTGTCCCCCCCTCCCCTGGCAGTTTTCAACTCCTGCCAATCCCTTTCTTATGGTATTATGATAATTGTTCAAGGTCCACTTATGAGTGAGAACATGTGGTACTCAGTTCTTTGTTTCTGTGATAGATCACTCAGTATTATAGACTCTAAGTTCATCCAATTTGCTGTGAAGTTCATAATTTTGTCTTTCTTTATGGCTGTGTACTATTCCATCATGTATATGTACCACATTTTTATCCAGTTCTCTTTCAAAGGGCAGCACAGTTGGTTCCATGTTTTTGCTATTGTAAATAATGCTGCAATAAACATGCATATGCAGGTATCTTTTTTCATAGACTGAATTGTGCTCCTCCAGGAATATTCCCAGTAGTGGGATTGCAGGGTCATTATGGAAGGTCAATTTTTAGATCTTTTGAAAATCACCAAACTGTTTTCCACAGAGGTTGTACTAGTTTACACTCCCACCAACAGTGTAGGAGTGTTCCTTCCCCCCGCCCCCATCCTCTCCAGCATCTGTTGTTTTTTGAGTTATTGATGATGGCCATCCTGACTGGAGTTAGATGGTATCTCAGTGTAGTTTTAATTTGCATTTCTTTGATGACTAGTGAGGCTGAATATTTTAGATATGAATAGATACTTCTCAAAAGAAGACATATGAGCCAGAGATTCTTAACTAAAAATTTACTGAAAATACTACTGTAAACAGATGACTGTTAAAGTTAAATAGTCATCAAGTTAAGTTAAATTTAATTTAACTTAAATATTTATAAGGAGTGAAAGCAAACATAAATGTTGAAAACTCAAATCCTTATTTCTCAACCGTCTCCTCCTTTCCCACAATGCATTTCTGGCTGTTAGAAGATAATTTCCTAGAGTTTATTAACCTGTAGCAGAAAGGGTTTACAACTAAATCCATGCCAGAGAAAAACTGATTTATAACTCTATGTTGCAGCATCCAGGGTCAAAGAAATTGAAGGAAAATAAGCCCATGACTTAGAAAACCCTGTTGCCTGGGAGCTACAACAAAGTTAGACAAAGATAGTAACCGCAAGAAATGTAGGTGACCCAATCCATTAGCAACACATCAGTTTTTCTTGCTAAAAATTTCCAAATCAGTGGCATTGTTCATTCAGAAAAATTCTTAAGTACCCCTTCTACACTCAGAATGGTTTTAGATACCGAGGATACAGTCATGTCATGAGCAAGAAAAGCTGGATATCTCCCTCCATGAAGTTCATATTTCTGTAGAGGGATTTAGAAGTGTAAATACTTAAAATAATTAAGGATAATTTTCATACTGGACTATTTACAAAGGTGTGGAGAGGTTTGGAGTGAACCAAGGAAAGATAGTGCAGTACCCTAAAACTTGCAATGCAGGGAGCTGTTACCAGCCCCGTGTTTGAAGAAAAGGACTACCTGATTCAAGTCCAGATCTCCAGCAGCAGTATGTCCCTAATCCATGGCAGCCCAGCAGAGAGAACACTAAGGAAATCAGTACTCTGACTCATACTCCTTCTGCCTCTATCTGCCAGACTCTTCCTCAGCTAAATTAATTAGAAGCCTGAGATGGAGGAACCCAGTGCATAATGCTGCAGTCCATAAAGATGAGCCTCCCTGATTACAAAAGAGAGTGGAGAAGGGTGGAGGCCACAGCTTGATGAACAAACTAAAAATTTCCAGCACATGCTATTTTTGGAGTAATGAAATGGTGTCTGATTGGGGATGGAAACTGGTATTAGGATCATTTTAGACAGAGTTCAAAAAAGACATTTTTTAAGGGAGTGACATATGAACTGCAGCCACAAAACAAGAAGAGGCCAACAATGTACAAAGTATGCGGTGTTGGCAAGTACAGCTGCAAAGGACCTAAGGTAATACTGAATTTAGTGGGTCAGAAAGGGAAAGAAGTTCAGGATGTTGACCACCTGGTCAGGTAGGAGACGAAGTCAAAGAGATAAGTTGTTGCTGACTCATCAAAAGCCTTGTCTTGGGTTGGAATCCCAAGAGGAGAAATCACAAGATGAGGGTTTGAGTGCAAACAGATATTTGGCAGGTGATTTCAAGAAGCACAATAAGGACAGGGGAAAGTGAAAGAGAAAAGGGAAAGATCCCAATTAAGTGTGTGCTACGGACCTGGCCACCATGTGGGGATCAATCCCACTGAGGCCATCGTGGGACCGCACAGAGTACAGCTCATATGCTTCCTCTAGCGAGGAGAAATAGGCTGCTTGCTCATCAGCTGCCACCCGTGGCTCCCTGAGTTCTGCTCCCAAGGGTCCCACTCTCTTTCTCTTCTGGAGGAGACATTTTTCAGGTGAAGAGTTACAAGTGTTTATAGTGGGATGTAGGTGGGTATGCTCAAGAAGGGTAAGTGCTGAGTGGTAAGAGTGGGGGAACTCTCAGAGTATGTTAAGTGTCTGAAAGTTATTTGGACTTTTCCTAAGTGTGATGGGAAGTCATCAGAGGTGATGAATTATTCATGTTTACTCTCTGACTGGGCTGAGACATTACAGAATAGGGGTGTGAATGAGTTCTTTTATTACTATTGAGATTAAGCTCACATGCTACAAAATATACGTTTAAAGTGTACAACTCAGTGGATTTTAGCATATTCACAGAATTGTATGACCATTGCCACCATCTAATTGCAGTGCATATTCATCAACCCCAAAAGAAACTCCATACACATTAGCAGCCATTGTTAATTGGTGCTTTGGAGAGGGTGGTTGATGATGGTCTCAGAGTTTAACATGGAAATGCTGGTATAGAGAAACATATGGGCTGCTGAATCAAACACCTTGGCTTTGATGATGGGGCCTCTTTCCAGCCCTATGTTCATGGCATGTTGCTGACCTCAGTGCTCTTAGGCATAAAATAGAGTCAGTAATGTCTACTTTTTCCAGTTTTCCTGACAATTAGAGAAGGCACTCTTGTGAGTAAAAGAGTACCTGGCACATAATCAACTCTCTCACACTTTAGATACTATCATCATCACATGTTATATAAAAATGTGGACAGGGGAATTTTCGCTGTGGACAGTAAAGACAATCCCATGTCAATATAAAGCCTAGCATTTGGCTAGACTGCCAGAGTTAGAATGCAAGAGATAGAAATATAAGGGGAACAACAGGGTAGAAGGAAAGCTTTGGTGAGTTGAGGCAGGAAGTAAAGATTTCTAAGAAGGGTTAGTTTGGAGTGTTATTTTCCAGTTGAGCAGCTTAAAGAAAAAGAGAAATACAGGGTCAGAGCATGGCAGACAGTGGCAGCTCAAGGCAACATGGATCTGGTTTACTTAAGACAAGAAATAGCTGCTGAACAACTACAGATTATCTAGCTTTGTCACAGGCCAGACCAGCTCAGATAGAGAGCTCTGGCGAGGCTGACAGGAAAATTAACGGGTATTAGGAAGAAGTATAAGGTCACTCAGGGAGGGGCGCTCAGGCTGGGGCAAGACTTGACACAGAAAGGAGCTTGACTCTATGCCTAGGCTTTGTACCCATCATTTATAAACCTGTGTACATCCCTTTCCCTGGGTCTAAGTACCTGGCCCAGCCATGATGGATGTTGCAAATGAGCAGACACTGAGGAGAGGGAATGATCCAGAACAAAGTGGCAACAGGACTGATGTCTCCTCTTCCCCAATACTTTAAAAACAAACAAATAAAAGCCTTAAGCCAGAATCAAGAAACCAAAACAAATAAATAAAAGCCTTAAGCCAGAATCAAGAAACCATCAGCCGGGCTCGGTGGCTCAGCCTGTAATCCCTCGCCTTTGGGAGGCTGAGGTGAGTGGATTACCTGAGCCCGCGGTTTCGAGACCCGCCTGGACAACTTGGCGAGACCTCATCTCTACAATAAATCAAAATGAGCCGGGTGTGGTAGCGCGCGCCTGTAGTTCTAGCTACTCAGAAGGCTGAGGTGGAAGGATTGCCGGAGCCCAGCAGGTCGAGGCTGCGGTGGCTGGGAGTGGCCACTGCACTCCAGTCTGGGAGACAGTGAGACTCCAACTCAAAAAAAAAAAAAAGAAAGAAACCACCACCATCAGCTTGTTCTCAAGTGCTCTGAAAATATCATAATTATGCCAAGCTGCCATATTTCAGATTTCCACAAATAATCAATTACACTTTATTTATAGAGTCTTAGTTTATTTTGAGGGGTCTTTGTATATGGTGTGAGATAGGGGGCTCAACTTTATTCTTATGTTTGTAGCTATCCAGTTGTCCCAGCACCACCTGTTGAAGACTGTTCTTTCTCACATTAAATGGTCTAAGTAACTTTGTTGAACGTCAATTGGCCGTGGATGTATAGGTTTATTTCTGGGTTATAAATTTTATTCTATTGGCCTATGTGTCTATCTTTGTGCCAGTGCCATACAATTTTATTATTGTAGCACTGTAATTAAGTTTTGATATAAAAAGTGTGAATTCTCCAACTTTGTTATTCTTTGTCAAGATTTTGGTTATTCAGGGTTCCTTTGGTTTCCATATGAATTTTAGAATCAGTTTGTCCATTTTGCAAAAAAAAAAAAAAATGTAGTTTTGATAGGGGCTGTATTGATTCTGTAGATTAATTGGGGACTAATGTCATTTTGACAATATTAAGTTTTTTAATACATAAACATTAGATGTCCTTGATTTATTTAGGTATTCTTTAATCTCCTTCACCAATGTTTTTTAACTTTCAGTGTATAAGTCTTATACTATATTGTTTCAATTTATTCCTAAATATTTTATATTTTGATACTATTGTAAATTGATTTTTTCCTTAATTTTATTTTGTTTTGTTCGTTGCTAGCATAGAAATGAAACTGATTTTTGTATATTTATTTTGCATCCTGCAACTTTGCTAAACTTTTTGTCAGCTCTGATAGTATTTTTGTGAATTCTTCAGAGTTTTTCTCTAAATAAAATTATGTCATCTGATAAGAGAGATAGTTTTGTTTCTTCATTGCAATCTGGATGTTTATTTTTCTTACCTAATCATTCTGCCTATGACTTCCAGTGTAATGTTGAATGCAAGTGGAGAAAACAGACATTCTTGTTTGTTTTATGGATTGTCTAGCCTTTCATATTAAGTGCAAATGTTAGCTGTTGGTTTTTCACAGTTACTTTTCCTCAGGTGGAGTAAGTCTCCTTCTATTACTAGATTGTCATGTGAATTTAACATGAAAGATTATGAATTGGTTCATATTGTTTTTCCACATCTACTGATATAATCCTGTGGCTTTTTCTCCCTGCATTCTATCAATATAATGTTTTACATCAGTTGATTTGTGATCAGTCTTGCATTCTTGAGATAATCTCACTTGGTAAAGGCATATAATCATTTAAATATGCTGCTGAATTCAGTTTGCTAGTACTTTCGTGACTTGATCTACAGTGTTCTTTAAGTGATGTCTTTGGCTTTGATATCAGAGTAATACTGTCCTCATAGAATGAGTTAAGAAATGCTCCCTCTTCTTCTATTTTTTGTAAGAGTTTGGAAAGAATTGGTGTTAAATTGTAGAATCCACCATGAAGCCACATGGTGCTAGGTTTTTTTTTTTATTATAAATGTGTTGTTGGTTGGTTTTAATTATTGACTCAATATGTTTACTAATCTAAATAGGTCTATTTAGATTTTCTATTTCATTTGCAATTTATTTTAATAGTTTGCATGTTTCTAGGTATTTGTCCATCTATCCCGGTTATCTAATATGTTGCCATACAATGGCTCATAATTTTTCTTATAATGCTTTTTTGTTTCTGTAAGTTTGAAAATGATGTTTCCACTTCCATTTATGATTTTAATAGTTTTAGTATTCTTTTTTCTGGATTGGTCTAGCAAAATATATGCGAATTTTGTTGATCTTTTCAAAGAATAAAAGTTTTGATCCGGGTTTTATTTTTGAAGATAAATTTTCACTTTATAATATTTACTTCAAAATTTGGGAAGAATGCACTGGTTTCTGCAAGCACAGATGTACTACTCTCTAAGGTGTAATGTTTCAGAAGAGATGGCTCTGTTTTCATTTGATGAATGGAGTTAGCATGTATCAACTTACATAGAAAACTCTCTCTTTTGGTTAAATGATGTTGGCTATACTCTGACAGACGCAGCCTTGGTCAGGTAATAAAGAGAAATCATTGCTAAGGACACTGAAATGTGTTACAATCATTTTAGTACTTACCCTTTCTGCCAAAAACAAGGTAAACCAAATATAAATCTCCAAATGTAAACATTTCCTTTATGTTGTCACCTTATTCTCAAATGCCCTTTTAGTATTTTATTCTCTTTATACAGCACTCCTTTTTTTTTATTCAGACCCATATTGTCTCATCCCACAATTCCACAGAAGTTTCCCTCTGTGAGGTAAAACCAGAAAAGAAATCCTGCCAGATAGCTACATAGCCTTCTCTTTTTCAGATCTGAAACCTCACACAGTCTCTCTCCTCTCCTCTTATGACCTGACCTGCCATCAAGCAAATTCCTATCCAATCTCTAACTTCCCTCAAAACAGAGAAGAGTCAAGAATTCTGGACTTGTTTTCATCAGAAGAAGTGTTATGAAAAGTGTGAAGCAGGTGAACCTTGCTCTGCTAATTACAGAAAAGCAAAGACATGGTCTTGTGCACAAGTCAAGTCAGTCATGCATGAAGGATGGTCTGGTCAAAGGGTGGTGACAGGAAACGGTGAACTGAGAACAAGACATCACAGGACAGCTCAAGGTCTGAAGCTAAAATCTAAAATAACTTTCACTTCCCTGCCAGATACACAGTCATGTGTGCATGGACATGTGCATGTTCACAGGTATGCACACAGACACACAAAGGTCTTTCTTTCTTTTAGTCACACAAAAGCATACCAGTATATTTTATCTGAAGTCATTTTCTCTTGCATTTTCTTTCTCCAGTGGAAATGAAGATGAAAGAACCTGGGATCTTCATCCTTGAAGATCCTGTACAGTCTCCGTAGACATGCATGGAAGATATGGGACTGACTGATGTTTACACTGAGTCTTGTGTTTTAGAGAAGTGAGTCCTACATTTCATGAACTGGATTTCATGTGTGTGCATTACTTGTCTTTACAGACAGCCACCAACAATTTCTACCATTTCTGTACACTCATGCTACTACTTCTATCAAGAATGGTCTCCTTCCTTTGGATCTTAGCTGTTCCTGTGATTGTTCTGACCAACAAACTGCAACAGAAGTGACACTATACCTTGGAAAGCCTGGAAGCTTTCACTTCACCTTTTGGGACCCAACTCTCATTGAAAGAAGCTTGATCTAGACTCAAAAAATAGGAAATAATGTGGAGAGGAACGGTTCATTTGTTTATTTTTAAAAGGTCTTAGGTGGTTTGTCTTCTTTAAAAACATGTCTTTCCTTTTGAAATGAAAGTGAAACAGCTTTACTTGTAAGTGGTAGATAGAGATGCAACTGCATGCTGGTTTGTGCAGTCACGTCCATGTAGCCTACACATAGCTTTCAGGAACACCCTCTCAAGACTTGGTTAGAGATGCCCTAGGAATGTCTCTTTGTTTTCAGAATGCGAATGGTGTTTCTTAGAAAAGCAGGAAGTCAGAACATGGGTCTGGCGGCCATCTCCTCTGGTCTTGAATACTTCTTTGCATGGAATTTTCATCAACATCCAAGGCAGATGTTTCATTTAGAAACTACTCATGTTATGAGGAAAGCTATAATGGGATTCCAGCAGAGACTCAAAGTAAGTCCAGGTCTCATCCTCACCCCATTCTCTTCTCACACTAATCACTCTAAAGAAGAGAGTTAAGTAACTAGGCAGGGCTTATTAACTTTCTTGGGTCTCCTGGGTAAGTGTCAACTGAGTGTGAAATGGGGCCCTAGTGAAAGAGAGATCGGGACTTTCCAGAGTCTCACTCATTTCATCCAAGAAGATGGGACCTTCAAGGAGGTCTCAGGTTCATTGACTCATTTATCCAGATGTTTTCCAATTATATTCATCAATTCATTCATTGTATGAACATACACCTATTACTGATCAGGTGCAGGCATTGGGAAATATTGTTAAATACAATACTCATCTCCGAAAAACTCAGATTCAGAGAATAATTTGCCATTGTTCAGACATTTAGCCATTGCCAGAGTCAAAAATGTTGCAAGCTCTTCATATTTCATATATCATATTGTTTATGTTACCCTCATGTTCCCCATACTTACATGAAATTGATTTATCTAGCTTTACACATACAATAATACATTTAATTTTTTAAAAATTTACTCACTCCACAAATAAGTTGATTTTAAGAAACTTTGCACAATTAGCGAGATAAAAACCATATATATATTTTTAATATTGTGCCAATACTACTGGACTCAAATTGAAAGGAGCTATGAAAATAAAGTAAAATTGTTGGATTCTGGCTAGATAAAGAGGTCTTTTCTAAGGGCTTAAGGCTAAAGCCTGTTCTGTCTGTTATAAAGGGAAACTAGCAAGTGTTACCTAGAGGTGTTAGAAACGTACTGACACTCAGCTATGACTTTTTTCTTATTATTTGAATGAGAAAGAATGAAAGAGATTCAAAAAGGTCAATGAGTTCTCAATAGGAGTTAGTGACCTTCCTTTGGTGTACCATTTAAAGCCACCCTCTGATCTTGCCTTTGGGGAACTGTAGCTCTCTATGGAGTTTCTTCTCTCACGAGTTCCTTTTGAGGTCTTGAAGAGACAAAAAGAAAAACAAAACAAAGCAAAACAACAACAACAACAACAAAAAGCAGACAAATGCAATATAGTGCAAAAGTATTATGCTATCGTGAGTTCCAAATGTTTTTGACCATGCACCTTTGTTATACATTTTTGAACCTAACTCCCTACCTACATTTATATTTCCATTTTAAAAATTAATATATGTACAATGGTATGCTAATATTTAATGCACCTTGCAAAGCATATACAAGTAGGATTTTAAAAAAATACATGCATTAATATTTATCTTCGGTTGTCCAAAAGAAGGCCATAAGTTGTCCTGTTGGGAAATGCTGGGTTAAGGTAAAAGTGTAGGGGGAATAGAAAGGTACCCAGTTCATCCAAATAAATGATATGGAGGTTCAGAAAAGGCTCTCTGGAGGAGCTTTCACATGAAATGATCCCGGTGTCAGCGAGGTAGAGAATTCTGCATTAAAGCGGCCAACCCCAGTGGACATGCACTCACACTATACTGTCTGCAAATGAGGGAGTAGAGAAATAAGATGAGAGAAGAAAGTCAAGAGAGAAAGCAGAATCTGTTCATGATGTCCTTTACAAATTAAACTGAGTTAGGGCTCTCTCTAAGGGAAAATGGGGAGCTATTCAATAGTCTTAGCAGGGAGCAATGCGAGCTCTAGCATATCCTTCCTCCATTTACATATACACGCACACGGATGCAAAAAGCCATCCCAACCACACACAAATGGGGAAAAGAACTGACAGCCTACCAAAGGATTCACTTCACAGCAGTCATTCATTCATTCAACACACATATATTAAGTGCCTACTGTGTGCTAGCCATAGTATTTGTAATGGGTCGTCAGCAGTAAACAAAATACTATGGAGTTTCAGACATTAGGGAGATAGACTAAAAGCAAGTCAATAATCAAATTCCATAATAAAATACTGTGAAATCTGGGAGAATTAGAATAGCACTTGGAAATTGAGAAAATAGTATCCTTAGATAGGCTTGTCAAGGAAGATCTCTGGAAAGGAGGCAGGTAAGCCAAGATGTGAATCATATAAAATAACGAGACTATAAAAAAGTTAGGGAAGAATGGTCTAGGTTCTATGAATGTTATAGGTGAAGACCATGAGTATATAAAATCTTTGCATATTTGTGGAAGGAAAAACAAGTCCTGGAAAAATGAATTAGAATAAAGCAGGACGAGAAAAAAGATGTTTTGTAAGATGAACAGGGCCCTAATTACACCCAGGGAACAATGAAAGGGTTTGACAGGGAGGGATATATCTCACGTTACATTTTGACACTGATTTTTTTTAAGGAGAGGGGATCTTGCTATGTTGCCCAGGCTGACCTTGAACTCCAGGGGATCCTTCTGCCTCAGCATCCCAGGTAGCTGAGACTACAAGTGCATGCTGCTGTGCCTGGTTTGCATTACATTTTGTGATGTAATGGACCTTCCTTTGACTGCTGGGAGGCCTAGAAATTTTCCCCTTCAGAGGAGCTGGCTTGGACAAGGATGGTAGTTATAAATAAAGAGTCAAGTAGACATTCAAGTGATAATATCAACAGAACTTGGTTATCATGAGGGTAAGAAGAGTAGAATTTGGGTTAAGATGCAGGGAACAAGCATGTGATGTCCAGGGAGAGCCCAGCTACATAGAAGAACAGGGAGGTCCTCAGCTTTTCAGGCAGCATGGAGGCAGGACTGTCTCTTGGGTGTCCTCAAGTCTGAACTTAAAGGGTGGCCTCTTACATTTCTGTTAGTCTCTAAATGCCTTCCAAAAGAGCATTGAGCTATTAAAAACTCTCTTGAAATCTGGAAATGTGGTATTGATCAGGGATGTTTTGTTCCTTCACCACTGAGCTCTGGAGTGACTCAGAGAGAGTTCAGTGCAGACACAAATGATCTTTCACTTCATCACTAGGGCCCTGAAGATGGCCACGTTTGCAGGGCTACTCACTAAGTAGTTTGGGAAACCACCTGGGAAAGGTGTGGGGTGGACTCCAGTCAATGAGTCAGACCAGACCACCCCTTGGTGGGAACTGTCCCCAGAAAGTTGGTCTTCAGCTCTATCTAGTCCCAAAGTTTGTTTGATTATGTTTCCTTCTTCTTACTTCTTCCACTGATCCTAAGTAAATGACAGTGCTTTGAGCTCTCTCAACCAATGAGAAAGGGAACTGGCATGCATTAAGCAAGAAAGCATCTGCTATGACCAAGTCCCTGAGTTAGTGGCTCTATGTGACTCATCTCAGTAGAGGGTAAGAGCAAAGCTTCAACATGGGGAGAATTACTCCTCTGTGATCAATGGGAAAAATGAAGCCTGAAGATGTCAAGAGTTTTATCCAGGTCTCACAGCTAACAACATGCAGGACCAACAAGAGATCAGATCGTGAAATCACCAGTGTACATTTCGAAAGCTCTACCATGTGTCGAGTATGTGTTTTATACATATTGACCTATATAATTCTCACTGTGAGTCCCAGAAAAAAAAGACAGTAAGGAGGCGAGAGACCCTAACACCTCCTAGGAGGAAGACACTCCTATTGTCCCTGTAGCCTGAGTTCACCCAGATAAAAGAGCTGAAAGTAAGGCTTTCAGGCTCTACTCCCTGCCCTATATTTGCCCAAATTTGTATCCTTTTCATTATACAAGTTTGCACACAGAATCAATTAGAAGACAGTAATTCTAAAGCCAGCACAAGGACCATGATGGGAATCAGGAATGAGAAATAATCAAACACATTTTCTATAATAAATGTCACACAAGCCCAACTGCCTGGGTTTGCATGTGTTCGCATATGTCATCCATGTGTGTATAACTCAAGGAACAGATAGCATGGGGTCCTGGAGACTTGTCACGTAATTTTGTATGAGCTACAACACATGGCTTAAGCTTTTAGGACCTCAGTTGCCTCATTGTTAAAGTGAGACTAATCATTTCCACATAAGATACACCCATGGAAGTATTTTATAACATCTAGCACAAGAAGCAGTCAACAAATGCTAGTCCTTTTCTTCCTTCCAAGGAATCACAACGTGTCAAGAAAAGGAAGGAGAAAGAAATTGACATTCAGAAGTTTTATTTATGTTCAAAACACAAGCACCTACTAAAGACACAGTTCCTAAAGAGTAATAAAAAATGGGGGTATAAAAAAATACTCAGAGGAACCAGACAATGTGTGCTATAAGAACAAATAGAATGTCTGAAGAAAAGTTACAGTGGAAGAATCTCTTGTTAGTCAGAGTGTAAGAAAAAAGGTTCTGGCCTGCCAATTTTTCTTTCTTTTAAAAATAATCTGCTTATGTCTCACCAGACACACTGTAGACCACCCACAACAAGTACAATAGGCTGTTAAACAGAATTCCTTCTGGGGGGAATGAGCTGGACACCCAGACACTTACATATTCAATTATCCAGATTAAAGATAAACAGCGATGTAGAAAGAGTATGACCCCACCCTTCACTGGGGACAATTGACCAACAAGCAGCAGAGACAAGTTGAAGGGAAAGAATCCAAGTGTAACATGGGAAAGAAGATATTGTGGAACAAGCAGCCAGCAGGGGAGAGTGAAGAGGTAAAAGACTCAGGGTGGCGAGGGAAAAGAGGGAGGAGTGCAGCATTCAGGGTGGCTTTGGGGGTTATGGAAGAAGTGTTAAGGAGTTGTGCAGATGTATGGAATAGAATTGTAAATTCTCCAGAGTTTTCTCCTTAAGGCAAAATGAAGTGGAAGGGAACAAGACATTTTATGATGTCTATGATTATAGACAAATGTCAGATGGGCTCAGGGTTATTTACTGCTTTTGCATAATCCCCAGGTCCCTGCTGCCTAGCACTGTGCTGGCACACAGTAGGCTCTCAGTTAGTGTTGAATGAATCAGTACTTGCAGTAGGAGGGTTGTCATCTTGACCCATGGCCCCTGCTATTTTGCACTTTGAATGGAGCCTGGAACCCCAACATCAAGGTGAGAGTGGAGTTGAGAGAGAGAACAGGAAGCCCCCCAATGCACCAGTGCTGTGTGATGGAAGGAGAAACTCATGGCCCAAAGAGAGATGCCCTCAATCATTTTTACTGTCCACAAGTACCCAAGCAGCTCAGGGATAAAGCTATGTGCTCTGCGCTAGGGTTGGAGAAACAAGGAGAGGGTGGCAATAGCGGGACATTCTCTCTCAAAGGGGTCCGAGCCTACTCAGACCTCTCTCAGTCTCATGCTGAACCAGACAATAGGGATTTCCATCTTCTCTTCTTCCCTCAAATAAATCCTTTACTTGTCTTTTCTCTTGTTTTTCTGAGAATCAATCTGGGCTCACCTGGCGGGTCACAGACTGGGGTTGGGAGGAAGAGAAAGGACTTCTACTGAGTTCTCATTATGTTTAAGACACTGAACTAAAGAAATTACCTGACTCCTCCAGTATTCAAAATATTCAGAAGAGTTATTGTTTTCTTGGTTTCATGATGAATTGCATGAAGATCAGAGAATATCCACAATTTTCTCAAGCTAATAAATTTGGTCTTTCTGATCCTTAAACCTTTCCCTATAAAGAAACATGAGCATTCAGCTATACTGATATTAGTTGTTTGGGTGGTATTGGGGGTGGTGACACCAGGGATGATGAAGATGACAATAATCATTTATATTATTTCATCATGGCAATCCTGACAGGTTTATAGGTAAGGAAACTGAGTGATTTAAACATTGGCCCAAGATCACACAGTTGGCAGGTGAATCCTTAAAATGCACCAGAAAACTCTTTAAAATGCACCACACTGCTGACAAACAGACACAAATAGAGACTGAGGGGTAGGAAGGGAAGGTTACAGTTTAAGAACACACAGTTTTCTCCTACACCCAGTTTGTTGCATTCAGACAAATGCCCCCTTATCATGGTAGCCAATAGGTATGTTAGATGTGACCTCTGTTTTTTCTTCAGCCATCTTTAGGGGTGTTGTTTGCAGGTCTATTTCTCTTATTATTGACAATCTGTCTGTTATGGACCACAATGAGAACCTTGGGTCTTGGGATCATGTCACAGAGGGTAGAAAGAGAAAGAGCAAGTCTTACCAGAGAACCAGTTTGGAGAAGAGCCTTTGGTAGCAGAGAGTAAATCTCAGCCATTTAATATCAGTTTTCATTTCTTATTGATTCATTCTATTTTCCTTTTACAGAAGAGGAGCACTCCTGCAGTCCAGTCCATCAGTAGACCTTTAACATTTTCCTATTGATCTGTGAACCTATCATCTTAGTTTGAGTACCTTTTTTGGAGACACCTTTTACATGTTGGGCATGTTCTGTATTTAGCTTGCATTTCCAACATGTTTTTTTTTTTTTTTTTCTGAGAGCAAAGAACAGACATCTTGGACCCAAAGATGCAGATTGATCAAATTTAATAATGCTGCTGACACCTGTTTTGGAGCTCCGGGAAGTCTTCAGCTCGGGAGAGCAATGGAGAATGTTGGCTGAAGAATGAGGGTCCAGGGAGGACTTGGTGAGCCCCTTCCAAAGAGGTATAGTTAGGGTCAAAATGAGAGCAACCAGTTAGTGAGTGCTCTCTCCTTGTGCCAACCTCACAACAACCACAGGTAAAGTCATACACATGAGAAAACTGAGGCTGAGACATGTGTAGTTTTTGTCTAGACACACTCAGATTTAGATCCTGGTTTTACCAGTAACTACCTGCATGTTGAAATAATTTGGCAAAAATTTCAGAGAACTTCAATTTCCTCTTCTCTAATACAAGAATCATGATACAACAGTCTAGGGTTGCTATAAGGTTCTCATTGTGGTCCATAGCAGACAGATTGTCAAACACAGAGGAAGGATCCAGTGGATATGTGGTGAATGAGAGGATACCCCTTTCAACTTATCTGCTGATAAAATTAATTTGTCTAATCTGCCCCATATCATTAAAGGAATTATTTCTTCTTTCGAAAGCTAGCACTTCACATAAAGTCTAGCTTCCAGAAAATGAGAAAACATATTTGAAAATGTCTAGTTATGTGCCTGGCATATAGTAGAATCTCAGTAAATGTTGGCTATTTCCCCTATGAATTTATGCATTTACTCTTTACTCCTAAGCAACTGTATGACTTCTGTCTCCAGCATATTCATATTTCCTTATTTACCTTCAAACACAATCTTCCTTTCAAGTAATCTTTATTGAATACATATTTATAAAATTTTGAATCAGGATCTCACTCTGTTGCCCAGGCTGGAGTGCAGTCGCACAATCATGGCTCACTACAGTCTCCAACTCCTGGGCTCAAGCATTTCTCCTATCTTGATCTTCCAAAGGGCTGAAATTACAGAGTTGAGTCACCACAGCTGGCCATCCAGTGTTTTTTTTCAGCTATGCTTCTTAATCTTCATCAGTCCAAGCCTTCTTACTCACTGTTCACTCTTTTCTTCTTAACTCCTAGGAGCTGCTTTCAAACATCCCCTAAGCTCTGCTGTATTGAAGGTTCTGTTGATCACTCATTGCTTGACATTCATACTTGTCTTCCTCAACCTCTTTCTGGCTTTTGATAATGTGCACCATTATCTCTTCCTTGAAAAAGTGCTCTCCTCTCTTGGTTTCTGAGTCATTTTGTTAGTTCATTCATCTATTCACTCAACAGTTTATATGTACCTTTATGTACTGTAAGAGGCACTAGGATTTGACATGGACTCTACTCAAGGAGCACTGAGATAGAACAATATACTCTGGTTCTTTCTTCTGTCTTCTGCTCTCATCTCCTTCCCAATACTGATGGACTCTTCCAGTCTCTTCTCAGAAGTCATCTTCTCTACAAAGACACTGTGATCATCCTTAGACAAGGACAATTGTTTACTTTTCTCTGTCTTGCTTCCATTCCTTCAGCCTACTTCCACCATTTCCTATATCTCCTTGGATAAAACTTCTTTGACTCTGCCCCTGACTTGTATTGCAAGTTCCTTAGGGTATGGAATACACAAGGTTCAACAAATATCGGCTGAGTTGAATGAAATATTTTCATTAACTCCTTCCCTGTTTATCTTCCTTCCTTTTTTTCATTCTGTCCCATAAACAGAGACATGCTTTCAGAAGATCAATATTTGTCTATTCATGCTCTTTTAGGTGGTTTGTTTGTCATAAAACAAGCTTGAAAGGATACCCTGTTTGTACCACTAGTGTCTTTAGCCATCATCTTGTACACAATAATACAAAAGGAAACTCATCAGACTTCCCCACCCAAGCTCTCATTCCCCAGGTCAGGACTCATACATCATTTAACTTGGTCATCTCCTTGACTTCAGTCAGTTACTCTTATATTCATTTCCTGTGACTTCTGTAACAAATTACCACAAAACAACAGAACTCTATTCTCTCATAGTTCTAGAGGCTGGAAGTCTGAAGACAACATGTCAGAAGGGCCATGATCCCTCTGAAGGCTCTAGGGAAGAATCTATTTCATACCTCTCTCCCAGTTTCTAGTGGTGGCCAGTAATCCTTGGTGTTTCTTAGTTTGCATCCATATTATTCCAATCTCTGCCCTCCTTACCTCTCTCTGTCTGTGTCTGTGGTATCACAAGGCCTACTTACAAGGACACCAGTCATTGGATTTGGGTTCCATTTTAAACCACTGTAACCTCATCATAAATGTATTATATCTACAAAGATCCTATTTCCACATAAGGTTACATGAGGTTCTGAGAGAACATGAATGTGGGAGGACAGTATTCAACCCAGTACATTCCTCAGTTCATCTTGTCTACTGCCACCAAATCAGATTCCCCAATCACTGCTTAGTTATAGCCTTCCAGGACTCAAACACCTAAAACAGCTTTACATGTCCTCACTTCCTTGACCACCATAAGCTGCCTAAGCAAGCTATTTTACACTCATAGTGCGTTTTATTTTTATGTTAAGTACTTAATAAAATTGTGGCCTTGGTAAACTATGAACTGCATGGGATAGAAGTCTAATCTGCCTATTTTATCCCCTTTTTCCAGAACACTGCAGTTTCTGTGTGAGTGTTCCATCACTTTATGTTGGATTAATGCACAATGCATTGAGCATTAGTTCCAAGTCTTCCAAGTGACCTTGAAGAGTCCTGCATTACCTGTCATGGCACCATCTGCTCCAGTCAGCATTTGCTGAGCAAAAATTAGGTGCTCTCAATAAATACTTATTTGTTGATGGATTCATCCATCAACCAGGTTTCCTGCTCTGAAGCATTTTTAATCTGGGTCTCCAGGGGACTGGAGTTGGGGGCAAAGAGGAGTAAGGAATGGGCCGTGGAGACATTTGATCAGCATTACCTCCTTAGACCTTCTGGGGCCTGCACAAGGTTTTAATTTGCCTGAGAATCCACTTCTAGTCCTTCAAGGAGAAATAATAACAATTACCTTTACAACCATAGATGGTGGGATCCAAGACACAAGGTTAAGATTCATGTTAAAAATATGGTATTGATGAAGATGCACGTTTCTCTGACAATGTTTGAGAAAGGCAGAGAGCAGACCTAAATTGGACAGATGTCAGTTTCTGTATTCTTACTTGGATCACCAGTGGGTCTGTGTCAGGAAAGAAAATTTGTAAAAAAAAAACACTGTATAACCACACATATTTTTATTCTTTAATTTTAGCTGTAGGGGATATAGGAGCATGTTAGTTACACAGATGTATTGCGTGGTGGTGAGGTTTAGGCTTCTATGAACCCATTGCCCCGATAGTGATCATAGTAATGACCCAAGTAATTTATCAACCTTCATTCTCTTCCTCTCCCTTTTAGAAATTCTCAGTATCTCTTGTTTTCATCTTTATTTCTGTGTGTACCTCATGGCCCATATGTCTTGTAACACATCCCACTTTGGTGTAACTTGCATCCAAGTTTCTAAAGAAAGGTGGTTTTTTTTCTTTTCTTTTCTTTTTTTAGATTCAAGGGGCACACGTAAGGTTTGCCTGATAGTGGGTTTGGGCTTCTAGTGGGCATATCACCCAAATGGTAAGCAGGTACCCAATGGGTAGTTTTATCCTTTGGCTTCCTCCTTCTCTCCTTTCTTTAGGAATTCCCAGTGTCTTTTGTTTCCATCCTCAAGTCTGTGTGTACCTAATGTTTAGCTCTCACTTATAAGTGACAACCTGCAGTAGTTGGTTTTCTGTTTCTATGTCAATTCACTTAGAATAATGGCCTCCACCTACATTTATGTTGCTGCAAAGAACATGATTTTATTCTTTTTTAATGACTGTGTAGAAATCTGTGGTATATATGTACTTCTTTTTTTTTTTTTTTTTTATCCAGGTGACCATTGATGGGTGCCAAGGTGGTTCCATGATTTTGCTATTGTGAATAGTGCTAAATATACATGTGACTGTGGGTGTCTTTTTGTTAGAACAATTTATGCTTCTTTGAGTAAATACCCATTAGTGGGACTGCTGGGTCAAATGGTATGCCTATTTCTAGTTCTTTAAAAAATTTCCAAACTTCTTTCCACAGGGGCTGAACTGGTTTACATTTCCACCAACAGTGTATGGGTTTTTCCAAGAAAGGGGGTTCTAAAATTCTGACTGAAATTGCCCCTAGAACCAAGATGAGACTACTGGAAGCAGTGGTTTCTGATGTATTTAACCTTTCTGTGGATTGGCTTCAGCAGAATGTTAATGTCTGTCTAGGATTGTAACCAAAAAAAGAAAAAAAGAGAATAAAAGGGAGCTCGGGGGTACCAATCACTTCATTGTGGAATGTTTTCATAGTCCATCACAATTGTTAACCACACCAGAGTCAACTCCCATTCACATTTCTGCCCCTAAGTTGTTGCAACCTTAAACAAGAAAGTTTAGACATCTAGTACGAAAGACACGTGCAACTACTATTTTATTTTTGTGCATTATTTTTTTCTTTTCTACGTGTCGTAAGCCACCCATCCTCTTAACGCTTCTTTTTTTTTCGGGGATTATAGGACCAAAGCTGGCTTTATTTTGTTTTGGTTCCCTTGTATCTATTTCAATAGAATTAGTAATACCACTAATTTTCAGATTTTGTGTGCTTAATAGAATGGGAATATGAGGTCATGTGTCCAAAAAGATAATTATCATTCTGGGCAGTGATTGAATGGTTTCATTGTCCTCAAAATATATGGCAGGCAAAAAGGACTTTTGTTATGGTATTACCTGATGTGTATGTGATTCCCAAAACTTCACATGACTCAATCTGCCATTCCAGAATAACAGAAAGTTAATTTTGCTACAGGGGAAGTGGAATTTTAACAGCAGATTGATCTGTATTGTTGGTAGATGCAAGCTAGGCAAAAGTCATATTGAGCACTAACCTATTGGATCCTGATGAGTGAGAGTTTATCACATGTGCCTATTACTTACTTAGATTCATTCATTTCATTAATTTTCACCACTTGAAGTAGGGGGAATACACAACATCTTCCTTTTCTTGACTTTCCACAATAAGAACATTAGTTGACAACTCTTCTTTCGTGGCCATTTGCCATTCATGGAGGCAGATAAGTCTCTAGCTTTGTGCTCTCCCAGGGGAATGTGGATGTGAACTGAGGGGTCACTATTTCCACAACTGTTTAGAATGCTGAAAGGATTGACACAAAGGATTCTGGGGGAAGAATATTCAGCTTCAGACAAAAACAGAGAACAGCAAATGCCAAGAATTAGGAGCATGGATCAAATGATGAGAAGAAACCTAGAATTTTCCTCTTAAGTATTTCAATTCATCAGGGGTTGATTACTACTAAACCAGATCTGGACACACCAAGAGTATCCCAACTGGAAATCTTCCTCATCTGTATGGTTACATGGCTTCTGTATGACTCCAGAATCCCTACTGCTCTTGACCTAGTCATCACAGCACTCAAGACAACAGGGCGCCATTGATGTGTTTAGGTCGCCATCTCTGACCACCTATTTTATTCTCTATTCACATTCCCTCTTCCTCAACATCCTCTTCATCCTTTATCACCAATACTTATCAATATAATATCGACCACTCAATAATGCCCAAAGATAAGTCCAGTCAGTCAAAAGACTGGATGTAGAGACATACACCCTTGGGTCTGAGTCTCATTGTATCATTTACAAGTTGGATAAACCTAGGTAAGTGACAGCACTCCCCTGAACCTAAATGTCCTCACATAGAAAGCAAATAGCAATGCCCATCTCACACAAGTTGAGATCAAAACTGTTTATGTCATGAGCCACATTCCAAGGGCTGGGTGTGGAATGTTAGACTGAACATTGTGCTCTGATTTCAATGATAATCTAAAGTAAAATTGAGTAAGTATTTTCTGGATTATTTGGGTGGTCCTTTTATATTTAAAGAACTGCCACCCATTTTAATGCCAATAATTTTGAATAAGTTTGTCCTGTATAAGACTAATTTGATTGACTCTACTAATTTAAAAAATAAAGGTGGAAATAAACTTAAAATGATATACTGCTGTCAAATCAATGCCAAGTGACTACCTGGTGCCCAGTATAAGTAGGGAACACTTGTGAGATACTTGAGTCATCACACCACGTGCAGGCATGGTGAGCTGAAACTTACCTGGACTGTAGTACTCAGTGCCACTTTTAGATAGCAAGTTTTGAATCAGATTCATCAAAACCAGATCATCAGTTATATTTAATTAAAATTATTGTAGGTTATTAATACATTTTGCTTTATAGTTTGTTGCTAGTGATATGCATTAGAAAGGTAAATAAAATTTTACTGTCTATTTAAACAACATCATACTTAAAAGAATATGTCAGATTTAAGTGGACTCTGTGTATAAGCAAGTTGGAGAAACACACTAATAATATGTGTGGAATTCTGCATAGTAAGTGACTATGCAGAATTTGCAACAGAAGTTGCACAAGAAGTGCTGAGCATCCTTTGTAGAGGTGTGTGTAGTGGGGGGCAATATCCTCAGTATGGTATAGAATATGAAAAATAAAAGAATAATGATTAGTCATAATTCTGTTTATTCATCACATCTTATTTTTTTTTATTTTTTAATTCGGAAGGTACATGTGCAGGTTTGTTACATGGATATATTGTGTAACAGTGAAGCTTCTATTGAATTCATCACCCAAACAGGGAACATGGTACCCAGTAGGTAGTTTTGCAACCCTCACTTCCCTCCCTTCCTGCTTTAGGAGTCCTCATTGTCTGTTGTTTTAAACTTTAATGCCCATGTGTACCCAGTGTTTAGCTCTCACTTATAAGGGAGAACATTCAATATTTACTTTCCTGTTTTTGGATTCATTCACTTAGGATAACGACCTCCAGTTGCATTTGTCTTGCTGCAAAAGATGAAATTTTATTCTTCCTTATGGTTGAGTGGTGTTTCACGGTATGTATGTACCACATTGTCTTTATCCAATTCACTATTATTGGACATCGAGATTGGTTCCATAGCTTTGCTATTATGTATTTATCGCTGCTTATGCGTGCCTACCAATATGCTAAGGATGTTGCATAGAATATGTATCTAACCTTTATAACAATTTGAAGCACAGAATGTAATCTATTATATTACATTGCCATCCTGCCTTCAAGGATTTGACAATCTACTCAGGAAATGACTCATGCATATAAACAGTTCATTTGAGGTTATGATTGTCAAATGCTAAAAGAAAGGTGTGTGTGAACTCCAAGGAGGGAAAGATCTGTCAGGGGTTTATTTGGAAGGTTTCTTGAATGGGGAGTCAGATGTGGATTGGCACAAATGCGGGAATAGCCCATCTGTCCCATAAGATTCTCTGTCCACTTCTGAAACCTCTTATAGAACTCCAAAAAGCAATCTTTACAGATGACAACAAAAACTTCTCTTGCCATCTGGCAGCCCTTTGGTTTCCATCAAAGAAATGCCATCTTCTTGTTCCACAGAAACTTGAGAAAAAGTTTTCTCCTTCTAAAAGTCATCTTCTTCTGGAAAACTTTCAGTGAGTTTCATGGTCAGATCATCAGGGGGGCTGGATGTCTAGAATTCAGGATTCTATAACGGTCCTTCCCAAAGCAGTTTCAAAATGATATTTATGGATATTGCTTTTAATATGCTTAACCTCTTGGTTGCTTGTCACACAGAGGTGTATCCATGGATGTACCCTCTGGAAATGCAGCTTTATCTCAGGAGCATGTAACAGGGTACATAAGACAGCTGCCACCAACATTCAAAACTATGGTGAAAGAAGTCAGAGGAGAAGTCAAGCTAAGATCTTGGAAAAGGCATGAATGGGACACAGGAGGGTAGGAAGTGAGAGGTGGGGCAATTTTTTCTTTGGCATCCCCCTTCTTTGTAAGTTGGCCCTTCTTTCTACTAAAGGCTATAGGTCCTGTTAGATGACCCTCTTCATTCAGTTACTCTTCCTGGATACAATTTTACCCTTGGCCCTTCAAGTTGGGTAGTAATGTACCTCCTCAACTCCTATCCCTACCATTGTGCCTTTTTTATTTGCTAAACCCTTCCCCAACCTTTGTTAAATATCCCTTTACTAAATTCTCTTCCCACTACTCAATTTGAATACACATCTGTTCTTCTCCAGCCAAGACTGAAACACAGAGGGATAGGGCAATGAGGTCCCAGTACCTGCGGTGTCAGGTGGGTAGGGGTGAAGTTCTTCTAGACAGGTACAAAGCGAAGAGGACAGTGAACACCAAATCAAATAATAATTATTAGTATTGGCATTTTTAGGCCTGCTTTATGCCTGGCCAGAAAATAGAATCTTTAACTCCATAATTTCTAATCTTGGAGAATACATCGCATTGTCTTTCCCATTTTCCATGGGAAGAAATGGTGTCACTGTTTAAGTGTAAGGCAATTTAGCTATTAAATGGCAAGGTTAGAATTCAACCCAGGTTCTAATTCTCTGTGTGCTCATTTAGATTCTGTCATCCTCTCCTTGACAGTAACAGCCTGATGAGGATGAAATAGATACTGAGCTCAAGTACCCACATCTTTCTTGGAGGGACCCAAAAGGAAGAAAAGATCTATGCCCATCCACCTGTAGGTCACAAGGGTCTTCTTCTCAGGCTGCTCCTTAGAGGAAGGGCCAGTGAAGCATTTCTTTGGTACAGTGGATTTTCTTGAGCTCTTATCGATGACAGAAAGCACCCTGCCATGTTGGCGGAACACCCTCTCCAAATGCAGCCAGCATTGAACTTCAGAAACTCTTTGGGCTCCTCTGAGTTAATAACTGTCCATCTGACACCTGGCTGACTTGCACACCTCTGGGCCCTGAACTCTGGCCAGCTGCTACATCTGAGCTGGAGCCCACCTGCTCCTCGGAGAGCTGAAGTTTCCAGAATGAGCATACATTAATGTGATTTCCTTGTGGTCAGGATGCTGAAAAGGCCTACTGTGGCTCTAAGAGAAAATCAGGGCATCAGTCATGCTGACCTGGCAAAGAATGTGCTGGAAAATCTGGCTATGTGACAAGATTTAAGAGAAGGGAAGAACTTTCTGTATCGATAAAATTTATTGCATTTTTTAATGTTTTCTTTACATGTCCATTATTAAATTTTTGAGAAAGATATAACAGTTTAATGAAAGGAAAAAACACAGTCCTTCATGTAGAGATAAGCCTAGGGAATTCTTTCTATAATTGTTTTTAAATATGTGTAGATTTTTTTTAATTTCAAAAACTGTATATTTTGTTTACTCAAAGTGAATGCCTTGAAATCACCTAGGAATGCATTCGAAATGCGTAATCTTGGGCTAAACCTCAGATTTACTGAATCAGAATCTACATTTTAACAAGACCTCCAGGTGATTGGAGGGCACTTAGATTATAAAGCTGTAGGATAGCCAATGATATGGATATGCCATGGACAGTTTCACTAATTCCCTTTTAGTTCAAAAAATAACACTCTGAATTTTGATGGTCATATCCTAGAACACAGTGAAATATGCTACCAAATAGCATTTTGTATCCACCATTGAGCAAACAATAAGGGCTATGATTAACCAAATGGTAATAATGTGGTTGGCCCTGTGGTGAAGGCTTCATAAGAGTAATCTCACCTCATTCTTATGATGGTCCTTGCAAAATGGCCATCTCTTGTTCAAAGTGTTGTTACTGGGTCATTTTTAAATAAAGTATTTCAAATGATGATATTTCAAATAATGCTACTACTATCACTGATGATAGTAATAATAGCACTTGTCAGGCACATTCTCTATTCCAAAGATTGTATTAATGATTTTTTATTCATTTGTTAAATTTAAACTTCAAACAACTCTGAGAGCCAGGTGTTATTATTAACCCTCTTAAAAACCAAGGCAACCATACTCAGAGGTTAAATATCTTGTCCAAGGTCACATTTCAAGATGACAGCAAAATCCCAATCTGGACCCAGGCCGCCTGGCTCCAATGCTCACAGCCAAAATGGTGCATGAAGAGGAATGTACTAATTTGCTTTAGTGCATTCTTGGGGTCTCACCTCCCTGTCACTGTTGGTCCCTTAAGCGGGCCATTATTCTCCCAAATCCTTTGTATGGGAATAGAGGAAGGGATTCATGACACTGCCTCCCTGGCAGAGATGGGCTTAGGAGGACAGAGGATTTGTTCTTAATCACAGCTCAACACAGCAGTGTTGCAGGCATCAGGATCCTCAGACATTCAGACTGACTGGCCGCGTGGCAAACATCCCAGGACTTTGCAGGGAACAATGGGCACTGAACTGCAGGTGACCCGACCTGCTAATCACTGCCTGATTACCAGCTAATCAGTGCCTTAGTTTGGGACACTGAATCCCAATTCCCTTTGGACTGGGCTGGGCCTTGGCAGGCAGTCACCTGGTTAATGTGGCAGGGGCGAGGCAGGGGGTCATGTGTTCCAGTGTACAGAGTGACCAAAGGCCACCTTTGGGGAAATAGTCACAGGGTCTGTCTCTCTCCTGCTGGTCCTGGGCAACTACAGCACTTGTCAACAGCATGGAAATGAAGAGAGGCCAATGCCTCCTTTCTGGAGCCTATGAGAAAAAAATAAGTTAGTCAACACCTCCAGGCATGGAGAACACAGAAGAATGCTTTTTTGTTTTTTCAGAATTTCTTCAAGGGAGGTCTTAATTGGGAGGTTGAATTAACAACCAACACCAACACCAACGCCCCCATGACTACTACCTCCATAATCAATTCTCATCATTGCCTCCATTAACACCATTACAACTACCATCATACCACCACCATTACCACCACTATAAGCAGCACCATTATCACATCATCATCCACACAACCACTATCATCACCACCATCAACACCATCCTCACCACCACCACCATCACCATCATCACCCACACAACCACTATCAACACTACCGCCATCACCATCACCATCACTATCACCACCACCACCACCATAATCACCAACACAACCACCACCATTACCGCTATCACCATGATCACCACCATCACCATCATCACCAAAACCATCACCATCATTATCACTGTCACCCCCATCTCCACCAATATTCCCACCACCATTATCACCATCACCACCATCACCACTACTACCACGATGATCATCATCCCACCATAATCACCATCACCATTATCACCACTACCACCACCATCATAATTACCACCACCACCACCACTACTACCATCACTATCACCATTACTACTTCTGGCCCTGCTACGACACTGCCACTACCATAACCATCCACAACTGTGATAGCTACCACTACAAACATTGCCATCATCACTACAACCATTACCACCACCATTATGACTACCATCACCAACACTACCAGTAACTTCACATCTACTGCTCCTAACACCATCACACCCCGCCTTCACCATTGCTCTCATCCCTAACATCACCACCACCAAGAGCAACAAAACAACACTATCACCACTGCTACTGACACCATAACACGACCACCATTGCTGCCATTGCTACCACCTGGGAAAGCAATTTAGAGTTGTGTTTTAAAAATACTTGTTTGAGAGCTAGACAAGAAGTACTCAAGAAGTACTAGCTGTTTGAGTTTGAATCATTAATTAACCTTTGAAACTTAATTTCCCCAAATAGAGAAATAGAAATAGCAATAGAACCAGCTCATATAGAATACTTATCACAGTGCTTGGCACATAATAAAGGACTCAGTGGAAGTTCACTATTGTTATTATCGTTATTTCTGTGCCAACTCCATTCTAATACACAGTTACTTCTCTAGCTTCCTTGCTTGAAAATGGATCAGGTGAGAACATCTTATCCTATTATCCCTAAATGTCATGGGACTGTCTAAGCTGCCTGACATCTTTTAGAAACAGGAGTCTGGTCATGGTGGTGTGGGAAGAAAGTTCCAGATATGCCCTCAGCTTTTTAAAAGCAATCTGACCTTGAAAACGCCTCTAACATTTTAGATACCCCATTTCCTCTTCTGAAAAATGGAGAATGATAATCTTTTCCTTGAAGGATTGTGAAAATAATCCAGAGAGAACATAAAGAAAAACCCCAGCAGATCACCAAGCACAGGAGGCATCCAATACTTTGAGTTGACTTCACTTACCAATATTTTAGTTTTGAATAAATAATCATCAGGAAGTGAAAAATGTGTGCATTGCTCTAGAGAACCTCCTAATGTGGGAATAAAATCAAGTCTTTCTCTCCCTCTTCCAGACGGAGCTGAGCCCTACATGCTGACCAGTTCTTTGGAGCACTGCAGAGGTCTAATAAAAGATTACCTTTGCCCCGTTGCTTTGGTTCTAGGAAGTTGTTCAATGTTTGACTATATTTCTCCACACTCTTTTAAAAACAGTTCATCAGGTTAGTGCGTTGAATTATTGCTCCTTGGGAGTTCTCCAAACCCTGGATTTCCTTCAGAGAGAGCTGGATTCTATTCCATTCTTGGAATTCAGCTCCCTGACCCCCTCTGTAACCCCTGATCACCAATGCAGAGCAAATATCCTGCTATCTGCTGAACTAAGCGAGAACTCCCTGACTGCCTGCCTATAGGATGGAATCTCATCTCTTGGATTTTTCAGAGCAAAAATGTTAGACAAACTTTCGGTTTCCCTTCTTCATTTCTGTAGCCACTGGTCACCAACATTTTGGTAGTGGACATTAGTCTACTCTTAAAAGTGGACATTAGTATACTCCTAAAAGTATTGGCATGGTAAGAGGAGGAAGGGGGGGATATCCTATTCTGTCCACTTAAATTTGGTTTCTCCATATTTTCTGTGAAGTATTACTCAGAAGACTACTTTGTGAAGCAAACCATGGTGAAAGAACTCTCCACACAATTTCCACTTGTGACTGTGTAGCACAGACTACATATGGGGGCCAGAAGAGAGAGTGATAAGTTCTGAACCCACAAAAATAAAGTACTAAGAATTAACTTTGGCAAGCTTAGCAGCTGACTGAGGCAATGCCAGAATCTACCCCCACCCCCAGCATTAGGATGGATAGACTGTTGTCCAGCAATGTAGTGCTTTATGTTCAGAATGTTCTTCCTTCTAAAAGTCTAGTTTCAGCTATCGAATGAGAAAGAAGGGGTACAGGAAAAGATAATAATCCACAGATTCTACTTTGAATAGTTTCAGATTTTACCCTCTCCTCTATAATCTTGAATCTTATGTCAGGATGGACTGACCCCTCTCATTTCCCAGCTTCCTGTTAATAGAATCTAAAATCTTTGGGTCAGTTGCCATTTGACACTACCAACAATCCTGACTGGTTGCTTTCCTTAATTTTTCACTCAGCACTGCATCTTATAAAACTTCACATACTATTAATTAGTAGTTCCAGATAACTGCTTCTCACTGCTATATAGTATTCCATAATGGGCACCAGTTCATTTTTGTTCTTCATTTCTCCAACTGTGGACTCTTTGGCTCTTCCCTGACAACCACAGGCAATGACTCCATGACGTCCTCTTATATTCCTTCTCGTGCACCCAAGTGAAGATTTTTTTCAAATATTCCAAAAGTGGAACTACTGATTACAACATACATGGGTGTTCAATGTTTGTGAGATCATTCTTTCCATTGGCTTCACTAATCTAGACTCCTAAAAGCAGGACATGAGGAATCATGTGTTTCTACATATCAGGTCAACACCCAACATCATCCATCTTTCTCATTTTTGCCACTCTGATGGGCATAAAGCTGTGTCTCATTGCATTTGATTTGAATTTCTCTTATTCTGAGCTTAAACATCTCTTATAAGAGCCATTTGGGTTTCTACCTGTGTGAATTATCTGTCATATCCTTTTCCCCTCTTACTGGTGGGTTTTATGATCCTTTTCTTATTAACTTACAGTTTTCCCTCATATTCTACCATTGGTTCTTAGTAAGTTTGAGATATTTTGAATAATGTGTCCCAATTTTTATTTATTTATTTTTTTTGCCTGATTGTGATTTTTGGTCTTCTTTAGAAAGTATCTGCCCACCTCTAGGTCATAAAAATATGCTTCTAAATTTTCTTCTGTTAAGCATATAATTTTTCCTCTCATATTTAATTTCTTACTCATTTGAAGTCCACCTTTGTATGATACAGGAGTATAAATGTCATTGTTCTCCACATGGTGAGCCACTTTCTCAAACCATCTACCAACAAATCTACCATTCCCAATGTCTTATAAGCTGTGTTAATCATATTTCACATCTTCATTCATAAATAGGTCTGTCTCCAAGGTCTCTGTTCTACTTATCTCTGTTCTTGAGCTAGTAGTAGACTGACTTCAAGATAATGGTTTTGCAGTATGTCAATATTTTTCAGCATAAGCCCTGCCCCTCATTCTTCTTTTTCATGGTTGGCTTAGCTCTCTGGGGAAATTTACTCTTCTGTATCTATTTTAATATAGCATTTCTGTGTTTTACAACAATAAATTTTTAAAAATACAGCTGGGGTTCTTATGGTGATTATATAGGGTGCACTTTTTAATCTTTTAAATAAAACAAGGTGTTGTTCAGTTGTAAACCAAGTCTCAGAGAGGTGCTCTCACTGCACTTTTGAAGTCAAGGTGAAAAGTGTTACTCCAGTAATAGAGTAACAGAGAGTGGCTCTCTCCTCCTGGCCAGCACTGTCCCCAGAAGCCCAGGGAAGCCTTAGATTTGGTCCTTAGTTTGGGGCAGTACTGTCAATGCCTGATTCCTTCTTGAATAATGACTCTGCTCAGGAAACCGTGCCTCAGAGCTCAGATTTCCCCCCATTTAAGCTTATGGCTTCTTGGCCTGGAGCCTGTTCCCTTCCCAAAATGTTTGTTAGTACAGTGGCTTTTTATGGCACTTCATGGAAAAATTAAAGGGTGGGGGGCGATGACTGTATTCTGCACACCAGCCCGTCTTTAACCTTCGTTTACTGGAATTTGAGTCCACTACATACCTTGTTAGCAAGGGGGAAAAACAAACTTCATGTATATTTTTTTTCCATCCAAGCTCACAATTGGAATGCTCTTTTACCTCTTAACTCAGGCCAGGACTCATATGACCCAGGCTCTGCAAAACAGTCTGCTGTACAGCAGCCTTTGCACAACATTTATAACTGTGGTTATCTGCGTGAGAATCAGGAGGGGGCCTGACTTGGTGAGAATCAGAGGGTGGAGGAAGCCGCTTTATCTTTGCAAAGTTGATCATGCAGGCAATGTTGGTGAACTCACACCTTGCTCCCCCAAGCCCCTCTCCAACCTTAACATCACACCTGGGAAGCTGCTGGGTTAGAAAGGAGCCCATCAGGAGGAGCCACTTTGTCTGCTTCTGGAAAAGAGAGCCAGCAGGCTTAAGCTAAAACCTAGTCTTTGATAAAGAGCAGGAAGTCCTCAGAGAACTTAGCCTTGGTACCAGCAGAGGAAGAAGGGCCTAAGCAGAGTCCTCCAGAAATGTCATGCCTTTCTTAGAACTAGGACATATATGACACAAATTTGAGATTATCTCCAACAATTATCTAAAATTAACTGTGGTTTTCAAATGAAAAACATTTAGGGGAGGTTCAGATAAGAAGAAGCCCTATCTATAATGCTTGCTGTGGGGAGGGAAGAAAAAGAAATTAGCAAGAGCAAGAGAAACAGAATGAGAGCAAGAGAGTGAGAGAGCAAGAGAAAGCTAGAGAGAGAGAAAGAGAGAGAGAGAGAAAACACTATAAAATGATAACAAATGTCCTTATAGCCCCATAAACCATAACACTCCCTCTCTTTTTTCTTCCCTTATTGACAGAAAAGAGGACTTGTCTTCTGACCATCTCTCCGCCATGATTTTGTAGAGAAAATTTTGCTTCCAAGAGGAATGGTGGATTATCATCTCTTAGACATAGCCAGAATTGGATTACTATTATTCTGAACCACTAAGTACTATATAAGCCAAAGTATTTGTTCATAGAGATTGGGATATTAGCCAGTGACTTCTCTCTCTGAAGTGGTTCTTTATAGGTTGGAACTACCTGGAACATTCATAGAATTAATAGATTTGGAAATGAGAAAGAAAGCAGAATCCAGCTGAAGAAGCCCTAGGAGATGTCATTTGAAGTCTGTGTGATAAGATGGACTTACAAAGAAAGCACTTGAGTACACACTAGCATTTGTGTTCTTCACTTTAAAGACAGTAATCCAGTATAGAATATACTGCTATCATTCTTATTTTACAGATAGGGATGTTGAGTCTCAACAGTATTGCATGGCTAGAAAGAAAATGGGGCAGAATTTCAAGCAGGTCTGAGTTTAGAATCTTAACCATCATGTCTAATGACCTCTATTAAATCATATTTTGTTCCTAATTCTACTTGGTATTTGATTCTTCACACTGTATATATGGATAACTATTCCAAGGGGAAGAGAGAGACCTAAGGATGTGTGTGTTGAGGGAGGGATGTATTCAAAGGATAAACTCCTTGAGGACAGCAGCAATAATAGTGTAAATGAGAGCCATCATGTATTAAACATCCACTCATTTTATTGCATGTTTGTCACTGCATGTAATCTTCATGTGCTATCGCACATAACAAGTTATATATTTGCATGCAGTCTTTATAACCACTCTGCATATAAGGCCATTTTAGAGATGGAAAACACAGGCTCAGAAAAGGTAAGTGCCATGCTAGCCAGAGGTTGAGCTGTGGTTTGAATAGCAAAATGCAAAGAACCACTCACTTTCTACTGCTCTATGATTCTGCCTCACCACTGAGGTCTGTCAAGTATCGGATATTTCTAGGGGGCCTAGGCTATGTCTTCATCATTTGTGACTTTATTTCCCCCTAAAAACAAGTTGGCAAAGAGCAAGTTGGCAAAAGCAGCCGGGTAGGAAGTATTTAACCTGCATACTTCCGTACTTAAATACTGGAATGGACCAACCCCTTGTCTTACCTCTGCTCTGGCCAGAAAGAAATGGCAAGAGAAGGTGGATGGTTTTCATAACCTCTTTCAGCTCTAAGCCATGTTTTCTGTGCACTTACCAGGCCTTAATGGAAACCAAACAATTATTTTAGGTATCTATATTCTTAACGCCATAAGTCAAGTGCCCATGTGGTTAGGAAAACAGCACCAACAAAAATATTTTTAAAAAATATCCTAACACAACATGAAGTGACCACAGCTATTCAAAGAAGTAGACATATTTCTTAAAGTTTGAAAAGAGGTGAGTCTTTCTCAGGATTCTAGCTCAAGGCCACGTTTACACAAATATAATCATTCCTCTAGCAAGGTTTTGTTTATTTGGCCATTAAAAAAATTTAAAACAACTTTTACTTTCAGCTTTCTGAATAAGAACTGTTTTTCCAGCTGTGTCGTCTAAGGAGGATACAAGAGGCTATATTTTTTTTCAGAAAAGAAGGAAAGTTTCTTACACTATTCTGCTTGGGCTAAATTGCATACAGAGCAGTTTATTTATACTGTTTTATCACACACCTGTTTGGATATGGGCTGTTTTCTGGTATTTAGAGCACACCACTTCTTGCCAATTGCTTTATCTGCAGAGACCCATGCTTTTGCTGCAAATGTTTCTTATTAACTCACAGAGAAATACCAGTTGCTCCATGAACATTATTAGTTAGGACTAAAATCACTTAATTGTTACTTACTTCGAGCATGTTATCACTGAAGAGCTATATCCGAGGAATCCTTTCAAAACAAGGTAGAGACCATTCCGCTTTACTTAGGGGGAAAAAGAGTAACAAATCCTTTTGGATAAAATCCTTTAATAAAAATATATTTTTAAAAACAAACCGCCTGCTTATTTTGAGCTAGTATGGTGAGGAGAAAGGAAAACATTGCCATTCTGGATTGTAGCAGTCTGTTTCGCCACTATGAAAGTTCTGAAATATACAAATATCAGCCTGAATACTGGAATGGATCAACCCCTTGTCTTACCTTTGTTCTTCCCAGAAAGAAATGGCAAGAGAAGGTGAGTGGTTTTCATAACCTCTTTCAGCTCTAAGCCATGTATTTCAACTTGTGTTTTTTAGCTTCAAGGTCAAATTAATCTCACATAAACACTCAGAATTTGGGTGAAAGCCGACTCCACTTATATGACCTCTCTGTATCACTTAAATCCTAGGTACTTATCTTACTATAATCAGTAAAATACGGATCATAACACCTATTTATTAATGAGATAATTTAAATCAACACATGGCTGTTAACTAGCTATTATGGAATAAGCCTTGTGCTAGGTGTTAAAACACAGAGAGGTAAAGTCTCTGTATCCAAGAATTCACAATTCACAGTTCAGCACATGGTTAGGTCTCTATTTGATAATAGTAGAATCTGAATATTTATGTGTAGATTCATAAATTGTTAACTATAAAGCCAAAACTAAGCATGCAGAGTTGAGATCTGTGTGTTTATGTGAGATTAATTTGACCTTGAAGCTAAAAAACACAAGTTGAAATACTAGCTTAACAAACTGTATTAATTATCTATAGCTCTGTAACAAACTGTCCCCACAAGTTGTTGGTTTAAAATAACAGGAATATGTTATCTCACAGTTTCTGTGAGTTGGGAACTCAAGTGTGGTTCAGCCGGGTGGCTTTGGCTTAAGGTTTCTTAGAAGACTGCAATCTGTTTGCCAGCCTAGGCTGCAGTCTCATCTGAAGGCTCATCTGAAGGCAATTCTTCTAGGTTGAACCGCATGGCTGTTGGAATTACACAGTCCTTTGTGGGGGAATTACACAGTCCTTTGCTGTATGAAGGCCTCAGTTTCTCACTGGTTGTTGTTGACTGGAAGGCATTTACTGAGTTTCTTGACATGTGGACCTCTCCACAGGGCAGTACATAAAGGGACAGCTTGCCTCCCTGAGTGTGAGTCTTAGAGCAAGTGAGAGTAAGAGAGAAAGAAGATGTTCTCTTTGTAACCTAATCTTAGAAGCAACATACAATCACTCATTACCTATTTATTAGAAACAAACCAGTAGGTCCAGCCCTTCTCACAGGGAGTAGACAGCACAAGAACATAAATATGAAAAGGCAGAGATTGTCTAGGGCCATCTTAGAGGCTGCCTGTGGATTAAGAACTGATTCACAGCCTCAACTATGTGTCAGCACAATGTCGCTGGTTCCACAGTGTCTCAGCTTCCCAACACAGCAGAGCAGTCCCATACACATCTGCATCAGAAACTTTTGTTTTATATACACGGCAAGTCTACTGGGACTTAGCCATAATGACCTTCCCTCAAACTATTTCATGGAAGTGTTTCCAAGGAGCCATCTCAGCATCTGGCAACTCTCACTGTGTCTTGCAATGATGAAGTTTGGATAACACAGCCCCAAGCTTTTGATCCTGGGGTATTCTTCTTTCCCTCTTTTATCTTGTAAGATCTCCATTATGTAATTGGGAATACTAAATGACTCTCTCCTCATGGAGTTGTGAGGACTAAGTGACATAAGCAGTTAACAGAAGTACATATTGCACATCTCTTAGGTGCCAGGTCCAGTACACTTAAAAACTTGTTTCTGGAGTTTAGAACTTAACAAAGAAAACAAATAATCACTGTTGGACAGCATGATCGTTAGACAAATTATCATAAGGGAGAAGTATAATCATGGGTTATATGAACCAATCAGAATGAATGTTGGCTGTAATCTCAGATCAGTGTTCTGGAAGTTCATTATAGTGCCAGACAATCAACCTTTAGTTGTTTAAATATGGAAAAAGGAGTGGGCAGGCAGCAATGTCCCAGAAGTCCCAATGTGGCCAGGGTTTGGCACTAGGGGCTCAGAGCAGTAGTGAGTCATCAACAGTTGCAAAAGCACTGTCTTTCAATATTTGAACTGTTAGGGATACAGCGAGGTTCATGGATTTACTGTCTGTCATCAGCTCTGAGAATGGGCATGTTGGAAACATAGGGGGAAATGACCTGAATTTGTCTGAAGGGTTGGGAAAGGTTATTCTGATCAAGAGACTAGTGTAGACCTGGGATTTGAGTTGAGGTTATAAAGGCAAAGAGGGAGGAGACAGGTATGTTAGGCCAAGGGAACTGCATGTGCAAATCCCCTAAGACTGGATAAGGCATGATGATATATTTGGAGAGGTAAGGACAGTAGGGTGACTCTAAAGTAGAGAGAGCAAGGGGGAGCCTGGTATCACTCTAAGTCATGTGAAGAATTTGGGCTTTGATTTTACAGGTTCAAAAGAAAAGAAACCATTGAAGGGATTTAAGCAAACGCATGATATTATCAGATTTTTATTCTAAGAGATGATTCTGACTGGAGATCCTGGCATATCATCAGTGTAAGTATCAGAATCATTTTTCCCCGTTTCCCACTGGCATTGCAAACTCAAAGACACAGATAGTTAAAGAACACATGGGCACTGGCTCCCTGCCCTCTTGAGGAACACAAACAAAGTTTCTAGACCTTTGGATTCAACCCACCAGAGTCGGGGTCTAAGTCCCCAGAACCAGTCAGGCAGCACAATAATAGCAACCCCATTTTCACACCCTGCTGCCCTTGTTTGAGCAACATTTTAGAGATACTAGCACAAATCTTGATGTTTTCAGAAGATTAAAAACTTGAGGGTATACACTAAATCTTAGCATAACATCAATGAAGACAGAAGGCAGCACCCAGCATTTCTTGATGAACAATATGCAACCTTACTTACAATATTTTCTTTCATCCCTATAGCATCCTCTTGAGAGCATAATCACCATACCTACTTCTCAAATAATAAAAAATGAGGATCAGAAAGACTGTGAAATTCAAGATACTGACTTAGCCAATGGATGTATACTCTAAAGTCCATTGCCCTATTTGGAATAGAAATTTCTTAGATGATATGAGGTATATAGTAGAGTTTCTTAACCTCAATGCTATTGACATTGAGAGCTGGATACTTCTTTGTTGTGGGGAGTTATCTTGTACATTAGAAAATGTTAAGTTGCATTCCTGGACTCTGTCTACTAGATGCCAGCAGCATTATCCCTAGATGTGACAATCAAAAATATCTCCAGGTACTTCCAAATATTCCATGGTGAGAAAAATCAACCCCTAGTTGAGATCCATTACTACAGAGTTGACTACTAGAATAAAGTGTTTACACACAGATCCACTAATGATGGTTCATTTCACTCCGTTTTTCCATTGGTCAAAGCAGGTCACCTGGCAGACCCAATATAAATAAGTGGAGTGAAAAAATACACTTCTTCCATAGAAAGGAACTGTAGGTCATGTGACAACAGGCAAGGTGCATAATCCTCTTACAGAAGGAGGAGCAAACAACTGGAAAAATATTAAAATTAAAACAATTTCAACTGTGATTTGTACTACAAAAGAGGAGTATAGTGTACTGTACCAATGACATCAGAGGGAATTAGACTATCTAGATGATCAGAGTAATCTCCCAAGAAGAGAGTTTTAAAATAAAACCCATATAGAAAGTCATTGTTAACCAGGCAAAAAAACAAATGTACATAAAGAGAATATTTCCAGCAGAGGAAACAACACATTTGTGGGAAGATGCAAGTCACCCTTAATGATTACCTGCAAGAGCTTAGGAGTCTCAACCCAAAGCCCTGACTTCCACCAATAAAATATAAAAACCATCATTATTAGTATTATTGTTTAATTTTAGCCATATACCAGGCACTATGATGTGCAATCTTGGACTGCAAGATAGTCATAGTCTAGTTAGTTGGGCAGAAAAGATACCATTAAGTAGGCAACTAGTGAGATATATCAGAGAAGCATGCCAGAATTTTGGTACTTTGGGAATTCAGAGACTGACTAGGGATCTGTCACCCAGGAAAGCAGAGGAAACAGTGCTTTAATTTAACTTGAAGGTTGGGTAAGGATTAGAAGAATTAAGAGAAAGCATACCTGATGTAAAAAATTGCAAAAGAAAAGGTGAGGGGATTAGACAGGAAGAAGGCTTGTGAGGCAAAGAAAGGAATCTATGAAGTGGGACATAACAATTTGAATGAAAAGACCACTGTCAGGCTTAGGTTTTAAATATCAATCTAGATTTCAAGGTTGAAGCTGATGACAGTCGATAAAGAAGAAGACTTACAAAGAGAAAACTGTGAGTTCTGGGACCTTTCTCTCAGTGACAAATATGGGCCAACAGCTTCAGCATTACCTGGACAGATGTCAGATTGTAAATCTCTGGCAACCCTGTAGAATGGCAGATCAAGAATCTCATTTTCATAGAACTTCCAAGCAATCCTGGCATATCTTGTAGTTTGAGAAACAGCACCAGAAGACCAATTGGAATGAATTAAAATAAAGAGAGATGGCAGCCAGGGTAGCAAATGAAGTGTCTTCTGCAGGTTTGTAGAGTGAACTTCTAAGAATCTTGTGTGTGATTAACCAGAAACATAGCAAAAGACAAATGGTGTGGATGAAGAATAAAAAATGTATGATGCCTGTACGGGTAGAGTAGATAGTGCACAGGCAATGAAGAAAGAGGGAGACTAGGCTCAGATTGCTGGAGCCATTGTGGAAACAGGAAAATCAAAGGCAGGGGGAGGAGGGTAGCTGATATGTGAAGACAGTATGAAATGGCATGCTAGACTTACTATGCTTGAATTCCCAGGACAGCTTAACTATGACAAGCTTCAAAAGATGTCATAGAAGATCATAGGGAGGGAAGAGTGTCACACATCCTCTAGGATGGAAGGTCCATTCTTTGGGCCCCCACTCTATCTTCAGTTCCTAGAGCAGTATCTGGGATAGAGTTAGTGCACAGAGGATATTTGTTGAATAAGTACTGGCTGGGAGACATGTGTATGGAGGTGCTGTTTGAAGCATTCTGAAAAGGTTAATTAACCAGCATGGGAAGTGTAGAGTAACCTTGCTGGAGCTTGGCACACATATCTGCCTTAAGATACCCTTCAGAGTTTGTTAGAAATGCAGTGTTGGGGACTCGCCCAAGATAACAAATTTCCACTCTCTCAGGGTAGACCCTGAAATCTGAACTTTTGTCAGGCTGCCTAAGAGATTCTGGGGCATTCTCAGATTAGAGGCATTCAGTGACAAACACATAGAAATCAAAGTGAAGGAGAAATCAAGATAAAAGTCTGGACAAAGTCCACCATGAGGAGACGAGCTTTGCTGTCACAAAAGAGATGGGGTGAAAGCAAACGTGGTCAAAAATGACCATAACCCATCAGGATCCCTCAGCTTTCAATATCTCAATTTTCCTACAATAAATTCATAGTTTTGTTTTCCACTTTATGGGGCGAACAAGCGCCATAAGTTTACTACATGATGGAGAAAGCCCTACCTCATTTTCTTTCAAGCACAAAATGGAATCCACCTTTATGGAATGTGTTTGACATGCATTGATTAAGCTCTTAGTATGTACAATGATTTGCACTGGGGTCAGGGGATACAAAAATTAGCAATATGCTAATTTCCCTGTCCTGGAAACCTCTACCGCCTAGTGTGGGAAACTCACAACAACACAAAAATCATGAAAATGATGACAGTCCATGTGCTGAGAAGTGGTCAGAAGGAGGATGGTACAAGGGCAACCAGGGTGTCACAGAGGAGTTGAATGAGGGTAGTCTAAGAAATCCAGAGAGGCTTCCCTGAAGTGGTGATCCATAGGAAATAAGCAAGAATTTACTAAATAAAGTAAACAGAGTATGCCAGACAGAGAGAAGAGTATAGGAAAGAAAACTAGAGCTGATGTCTGTCGTCTACATGGGCATTTGCCCATGGTCACTGGGCAAGACTGTCAGATAAGGATGGAGAACAGGCTCTAGGACTGCGGGTGGAGCTCAGCAGTGCCTGCCTATCCAGAGCCATCAAGGTGGCACATGGGCGGGGCTGGGAAGAGCTGCCCCTTTCTCCAACACTACCAGGGCCTCCAGGCCAGTCCCTTGGAGGGCAGTGCCTGAAGACAGGGAGCGAGCAGAGCAAGTTCTGGCATGCTGGCCCCATGACTCACTCTTGGCCCTTGGAGCCCTAGTCTTTGCCGAGAAACCCAGAGCTGCTCAGAGAAGCTGCTGGGAAGTGAGGCCTGCGCTGGGCCAGGGCCCCTTCTGCCCTTCCTTCCCGACACAGAGGCTGGGATGGGCTGAGACGAGCTCTGCTGGGGCCCTAAGATTTCATCAAACTCAAGAGAAAGTCAAGAGATGTGCCAGCAGAGGCTGATGGAGGGCTGAGAGGTCAACTGGCATATGATGGGAAAACTGAGTCCTAGTGAAGGAGAGGACTTGCCAAGGCCATGCAGTGAGATCTGAGCAAAAATTGCAATTACACTCAAACCTCTCAATGTGTAGCCAAGGTTGCATGGAGAGTCTACCTCTGCCAGTGAGAATAAGGAGGCCGACACACTCAAGAATCCAGGCTTCAAGTTATTTTGGTTGACTTGCCAGTCTAGCCCAAAGGCTGGCTAACTATGACTCACAGGCCAAACTCAGACATGTCCATTTATAGACTTCCATAGCTGTTTTCAAGTAGCAATGTCCAATTGAGTCTTTGAAACAAGACTCTACAGTCCAAAGCTTAAAATATTTATCATCTGGTCTTTTAGAGAAAAAAAATGTGTCGACCACTTGTCTAATGCAATAGATCTCGGATTTTAGCATGCCAGAGAATCTCCTAGGAACCTGATATAAAATAGTCTATCTATTTGGGGTGGAACCCAGGAAACTGAAGGTTAGTAAAAGTCCCAAGGATTTTGATGCAAATGGCTCAAGATTACACTTTAAGAAACTTTGGCCAACCCTGGTTCAGGGAAGTTAAAACTGACTCTAGGAGCAGTGTTGTCTTCAGGAAACAGTCCTGCAGTTCAACCTCCTCCAGGCAGGACCTGCAGGCTTCTTTACAGAAGTCCAGCTGCAATTCTTAAACCACAGCTCTTCCAACTGTCACAGAGCAAGGTCCCAGGAGCCTCTGCAGAGTTATTTCCAAGTACATGGAAGGCATAGACAGTGGCCACAAAGGGATGGTCATCGCTTATCAGTTGTGTGGTTCTGGTGGGGTCATCTTCTTCCTGGGCCTTAGTGTAGTGTAGTCCCGTAAAATAGACCACTCATATTTTGTGTTTACTTGCTGTCTTCCTGCTCTGTGGTTTCTGGTCTAACCATACCCATGATATTACATGAACACCAACATCACCGACTTCCCCATGGCATTGGCAGAACACCAGGAGAGCAATGATGTGACTCAGCACCTGCTTTTTCACTCTCAGTCTCAATAGCCAACAACTTCATGAAAAGAGACTAAAGGGAAAGTTGAATTTTGGGTAGAAAAAATGAACATACTTCACTGCCAATAAGCATTTATTATATTATTAACCATTTAACAATTGTGTCTTTTTTTAGTAAAGACAGGGCCTTGTTATGTTGCCCAGGCTAGCCTCGAACTCCAAGTCTCAAGAAATTCTCCTGCCTCCGCCTCCTCAAATCCTGGGATTACAGATGTGAGCCACCACACTCAGCCAATCATCTTTTCTTTTTTCTTTCTTTCTCGCAAAACTACTATAAGCCCTGAGAGTCCAAAGAATTATTACAAGGCTTGTATTGAAGTGCTTACACTTCTGATGAGCCAGGATCCTTTGGTGCTTATGATATTCATGTCTTTAAAGTGGCTCAGTGCTTATAGATAAAGAGAGGAATATTAATGCTTTGTGTTAATTCAAATCTCTGAAGTGTATGACAATGTTATTTGTATTAGGTATTAAAAAAATCACAATAACTTAAATATGTAATTATAGAGGACTGGTGCAAACTAAATAAAAGATTTTCAAACAGCAGAAAAATATGCAACCATCAATAACTACACTTACAGCAAGGTATCTCGACATTGATACTTTACTGATATTGGGAGCTAAATAATTCTTGGGAGAACTACCCTATGCATTGCTAGCAGCATCCTTAGCCTTGACCCACTTAATGTCAGAAGCAAACCCCCTCCCCATCTTCACAATACTAATTGCAACAACTAAAATTGTCTCCAGATATTGCCTAATGTCCCCTGGGAGACAAAATTGCCCCTGTTGGAGAAGTATCAATTCACAGCAAATTTTAGTCATGTGATAAATTACATATTTATTATAGGCAAGAAAAATTTTAAAATAAAAATTAGATAGAGAGTATGATCTCTTCTATGAAAAACAATAGTAGAAGGAGGATATAGAAAGATAAAAGAAAGATGGAGGAATCCAAAGACGCAGTTACACAAATAATGGACTGAAAGGAAATAGTCTGAAAGTTCATAAATAGTTGCTTTCAAAAGGTGAGATTATGATCATTTAGATGTTTCTATAATGTTCCAAATACTCTACAGTGACTGTATATGACATCAAAATCAGGAAGTACATGTAAAGAAAACAAAATAAAACACTAAAAAAAAGTGCACAGAGATAGACATTATTTCTGACTTATTTAGGTGGTTACTTTGGGGTGAAGTATGTTTTCTTGGACTTCATGTTTCTGAAATTTCTGTCTCCATTCAGATCCACCTTGGGTATGTCATCATGGACCCCATTCGTGAGGCCAGTCAGCAGGATCTTAGCAGTTCCACTCAGTGAGAGTTTCCCCAATCCTCCATTCACAGTCTATTCAAATAAAGTCATAGAAATATTTATACAAACTTTTACTGACTCATCTCCATTGACATATCACACAGACCCTCAGACCTTTCTAGAACTAGCCTCGGTAATTTCTGAGAGGTCTCAGGGAATGTTTTATGGGATCTTGGGACTCTGCTTGTAGATGGCCTTTGTCCAGGAAGACACTGAAAGAAGACATCTAACCCACAACACTGCTGCCTGGTTAATGCTAATATCTGCACCAGTGCTGCCTTCCCCAAGTGCCCCCAGGCAAGAAAGCCCAGAGATGCCAAACTTTCTTTGTGTCCTGAAACATCGATTTCTGGGCCAGCAGGGAGAACAAGCTGCTTCTGATTCTGATTCTACCATCTCCATCCATAGTTCTCGAGTTCTATATCGGAGGTTAACAAACTTTTACTGTAAAGGGCTATATAGTTCAGTCTTTGTACACTATATGGCCTTGGTGGCAGCTACTCAACTCTACCATTGTAGGAAAAGAACTAGCATAGGTAATACGCACACAAGTAGACTTGGCAGTGTTCCAATAAAACTTTATAAACTAGGCATGATGGCAAGTTACTCAAGAGTTGAGGGGGGAGAGCCACTTGAGTCCAGGTGTTCAAGAACACCCTGGACAACACAGGGAAACTAAAAAAAAACAAAAAAAAAATTTGCTTATAGACTCTGAACTTTGATTTTTATAGAATTATTTTTCATCATGAAACATTATTTTTATTTAAAAAATGACCATTCATTTAAAAATGTAAAAGCAATGATTTATTCATAGGACACACAAAATTTGTAGGTGTTAGATGTCAGGCTACATTTGGCCTGTTGGTTAAGTTTGGAAGCCCCTACTATACTGCAAGGGGAGATGTAAGAAGAAAGACCAGGAAGGGAATGTGAATGGCACTTGGTAGAAAGACTAGAGCAGGAACATAGTATGGTTCATAGGCATGCATTCATTCATTTAATGACATTTATTGAGAACCTACTATATATGTGTCAGACACTTAGGTACTAGTGTCAGAGTAGTGAGAAAGACAGACAAGGTCCCTGTGTTTACCAAGCTTATTATCTACTGGGTAAAACAGATTGAAACAATATTTAGAAATTTGCTATATACTTTGAAGAATCACAGGAGTCCAAGAAAGTAGGTGTGAGGTAGAATGAAGCAGAGATATTGTCTTCTATTGTGGTGTGAAAAATTATCACAACACTAGTATGTTAAAACAACACACATCTATTATCGCACAATGTCTGTAGGTCAGAAGTCCAAGTAGAATTTAGCTGAGTACTCTTCCCAGGGCCTCACAAGACCGAAAACAAGGTGTTCATTGAGCTGCATTCTCACTGAAGGCTCAAACGGAGAAAATTTCACAGAACTGAATTCATTGTGAGGATAAGATTGGGAGTCCTGGCCTTTTCTGGTTACTGTCTGGAGGCAGTTCTTTGACCTTCAACTCAGTCCACAGTTCCTCGCCCTGAGGACTTCTCCACCACAGCAATAGCCATTTACATTAAGCCCATAAGGAAAGTATCTCTTTGGGAAGACCTAGTCTCTCTCTCATAGGCTTTTACCTGATTAAGTCCTACCTAGGAGGGCAGGAAAATCTCCTTTTGGCTAACTCAAAATCAATTGATTTGGGGCCTTAATTACATCTGCAGAAACCCTTCACTTTTACCATATTCTATTGGCCAGATGCAAGGCACAGGTCCCTCCTAACTCAAGAAGAGAGAATTATGAAGGGCACAAAAATGCAAAGGCTGAAATCATGGGGCCACCCTAAGGTCGACTCAGCACAGGAGGGGAAGGATTCTCTTTGAAAGAGATTTTTCATTGAGACCTGATGAATGCATGTGATCTAGCTATGTGAAGCCTAGGGGAGACAGAGTTCCAGGAAGAGTGAATAGCATGTGCAAATCCTTGAGGAGAAATGGCAGTTTTGCAGAGCTATAGAAGTTCTGACTATGAGAATGGTTCTCATTCCTGGCTGTGCATCACTTGGAGAAATCAAAATCAAAACAAAACAAAAACATAGTTATTTTCCAGGAACCATTTTCAACCAGTAAAATTCTGAAGTTCTTGGCTTAAATCTCCCAAATTGTCTCTGAGTAGGACAGGGGTTAGGGGTTGCTCAGATGTTGGGAACAGGAGATAAGCACTGTCTCTGTTAGCTCAGACCAAAGTTGCTCAGCTAAAAGATGCAAAGAATAGCTCATTGTTGTGTTCACAATGTAGATGTCACATAAGTGTTAATTTAAGAAAGCCAAATCCTTGCTGTATAGAAATCAGTATTTCTTTTGAGTGAGCAAAGTTAGACTTTAATTGGAGACATGTAGCACAAGTTGTGGCCAGAATTGGCCAAAAGTGTTCTTCATAATGGCTGTCTCAGCCAACTAAAATGTACTTAAGTTTACTTAAGTCTGAATTTGATTCAAGAAGCTGTGTTTGAGACAAAAGACATGAAAGCACCTTGAAAATGAGACTTCGATTACAAAATAATTAGCATTATTAGTATCTATTAGTATCTATTTCCAATTAGTATCTATTTCCAATTATGCTTCAAGTAATTTCTTAGGCACCATTGCGTAGAATACTGTATTTACCACATGTAACAGTATAATAATAGCACAGAGATATCATCATTCCTACCTCATGGGCAAAGGAAAGGAGCTCAGAAAGCAACTTTATCAGACAAGGTGGCAGATGGGAGAAGACAAGAGCTTTAGAAATGGATAATGCTGATTTTCTTCAAACTTTGGTCCCCTTTCTCCTTTCTCATGACCTTTATGAGCTTAGGAAAACTATACCATCACTTTAAGTCAAAAATCTTAATTTGTTAAATAGACATTATGTTACCAAATCTTCTAGGATTGTTGGAGGGATGAACAAGGCACCTTGCATACTTGTGGGAGGAAGAGTTGAGCTCTGTTTTTTAATTATTCTTCTGATCTCCAATAGATTATAATGAACAGATTTGGGATCTTGACCCTGCTTTCCCAATCTTGGGCCAGTAAGCATTGCATAAAAGGAGAAGAACATACTCTTTAACGGTTTGCAAGAAGAAGAGCTCTCCTAGGAAAACGGAAGATTCAAGTACCTTCAGGAAATGAAAATACATATGTTTAATGTTTTCATCCTTAAATATTTTATTTACAAATCAAGCCATCTCACATATTTAAGATTGAAAATTGACTAGATTCTTCTCTCCCGTGAATTATTCTTCTCTGAGACTCAGTTTCTTCACAATGAATTAAGAAAATGATGTCTACTTTTAAATATCCTTGCCACTTCCCTATGCCCAATGCCCATTGCAGCTTTGACTTTGCCTGCTGTCTGGCTCTTTGTACTTGCTCAATAGAATCTCTATCATTACAAGGACCAAAAAGCAAAAAGTGCATCAAAGAAAGTAGTGAAGGAGATTTCCTACAAATTATTGACTAAAAAATTCCATCCACTAGTCCTTAAACAGATGGCTATTTTGATTCTCCTTACCTAGTGCCCAGTCTACGATATGAAAGAATGTAAAACATAGCAAGGTCCTGAATTATGTAAATAACAGGCACTCTGACATCTCTGTCCACAGTTTATTTCTAGTTCCCATTCTGCAGGAACCTGGTATTTAGTGTCAGGAGTACTGTATACCATTTCCCCTTCATCATGAAGATGGAAGGAGGTATCATGGAGAAAGCCTTGCCACAGAGTCAGTAGCAAATTGTCTATTCACTCAAACCTGAAGTGCATTCTGAGGCTATATTATAAATTACCAGTCCATAGCCAAAAACAGTCAAGCTTGACCCTCTCTGCCCCTAGCCAGATCCAGAAAATTCACAATCCTGCAATTTTTCAAATTACCTAGGACTTCCTAGCCATTGCTAAGGGTTTGTAATCATGAATTCTTCATTTTGACTCTAGTACTATATTGGGAAAGTTATCTTTTAGAAAAGCAAATGAAAAGGAGACCAGCCGGGCTTAGTGGCTCAACCTGTAATCCCGCGCCTTTGGGAGGCTGAGGTGAGTGGATTGCCTGAGCCCGCGGGTTCGAGACCCGCCTGGGCAGCGAGACCTCATCTCTACAATAAATTTAAAAATCAGCCGGGCATGGTAGCGCACGCCTGTAATTCCGGCTACTCAGAAGGCTGAGACGGAAGGATTGCTGGAGCCCAGTCTGGGTGACCGAGTGAAACTCCAACTCAAAAAAAAGAAAGAAAGAAAAGGAGACCCCTCGACTCTCAGGGCCATTTCCGAATGCATGTGCATTGTCCCAAGAGTAATGGAAAACAGCTGTGAAACTCTAGCTACTGCCCTAAGAAGTAAGTGAGAAATAAGCAGGAAAACCCGCATGGGTTCCCTGTTGTAGCCATGTATCTCAGGTGACTTCTATTTTTTAATGACAGGCTGGTGCATGTATTACTCATTTTTTCATTCCCATGTCATTAACTGTACCAAACAGAAGCCCTGAAAATCTAAAGTCTAAAGGATAGCTCCATATACCCAGAAGTCGAGCCAGTGTTAGGAAAAATTGTCAAAGGACTTTTTTTGGAATCCTCATATATGTTGTATTCTAAAGGAGATGCCAAAAAAAAAGAAGAACAGATCATCCAAACTACTCATGATAGGACAGCAGCAACAACCAAAAGCCTTTACAAGTACAGAAGAAAAACTTAGCTTCACAGTTAGATTTCAAAAATTTTAAAGGAAAATAAAGGAAATGTCTTATTAGCTTCTTAGAATAGAAATGATTACAAGCAAAATAATGAAGAAAGAAAAAGTGTGTTTTTCCTAGTGAGTGTGCCAACTCTAGGTGATAAAGGAGAAAAAATAGAAAGAAGGAAAAGAAAGGGAGGAGGGAGAGAGGAAGGAAAGAAGGGAGGGAGGAAGAAAAGAGGGAGGGAGGAACAAATGGAGGGAGGGAGAGGGGGAAGGGAGGGAGGAAAGAAGGGGAAAAGAAAGGGAGGAAGGAAGGAAGGAAAACAAGAAAAGGGGAAGGAGGGAGGATAGAAAAAGCAGGGCTACCTTCTCCACTTGAGATGAGCCTCAAGATTTAGGGCCCATGATACTTTCAAGGACCCACAGAAATGTTTTAATTTCATTTTTCTTTAAAATCAGAAGAAAAAAGTGAATATAATATGAGTATGTAATACTGAATCCTGCCTGCATGATATTATGTTTATACCAATGCACTTATAAAATTTTATTTTTAATTTTTTTTTTAATGAAGAAAGCAACCCATAAAATTAAGCATGCCTGGGACTTACAAAGTCACAACACAGTCCTAGGGAGGTAAAAGGGGAAACAGGGGGAGGGGTGGTGGAGGGGACAAAGAAAACAAAGCTAAAGGGAGATAGGGTACAATGGTGGGATTTGGACTTGGTGATAATAAGTGTTAAAGATTCTTCTGGAGGTAGATTCTACCTGGTTATCTAGTTAGAGAGACCGGCTTGGAGACTTGGACACAGTTACTGAAAGTTGTGTTTTAACATTCCATTGATCATTAATGCCCTGGAAAAAGAATTACAGAGGTAATAACCTATTTTAACTCATTCCATGTGTCCTGGTCTCTGTTGTGGCACATTTGTGGATTTAGATTACTTAAACCCTCTTAAGTCATATTTAAGATTATTAAACTTCAGGGAAGCTGAAGGCAAAGGAAAATCTTCACCCTCAGGGGGACAGGCTTTCTTTTTCTAATCTTGTAATTGTGGGATCCAATTCTTCTTTTCCTGAGTAATAGACAATTGCTAGTTGAGATACCTATAAAAGTTGTGGCCTTCAGAGATACCTCTCGCCCTTTGGATCTTGTGGTATTTTTACTCTCAAGATCCTGAATCCAAGGAGCCGCCCCATCCCTGTCTTCCTATCTTCTATTTGCAGACTTAAGAAACTGGAGTCCCCCGTGAGGAAGTCTTTGGAAAGCTACTTATCTGGAGTCCCTGAGGCTCTATCCATAGATGAGGGCAAGTAGCAATGTCAGTGACAAACTATTCCATCTAGTCTTCTGAGATTCAGTGCAGAAGGGGATAATTTAATACAAGAATGTGTCCTTCTGAGTATGACTAGAATACAGCATAGTATCATGAAACCCAATTCAGTTATTTAATTGATGGGAGAATATTTAGGTAAGTTGCTCTATGCCTCAATTTCCCCTTTTGAAAATGTGATGAGTAGCATCTTTTATGAAAGTTTGTCTTCAGGATTAAAATTGAACAAGGTATATGAGGTATTTAGCACACGTTTGACAAGTATTAGGTATCAAGCAAATGGTGGCTATTGTCTTTATTATTGTTATTTAATTTCCAGGTCTCCTCGCTATTATTAAAGAAATTATATCTATTGTACAAAAATTGAAAGTATTGAAAATTGTAAAGAAACAGAAAGTAAAGCACCCATAATCACCCCACCTAGAAGCAACTAATTTGACATTTAGTCAAACCTTCATCCAACTCACATGTTTGAAAGCATTTCAGATACCTTTGAAACTGATAGGAAAGTTAGACACAAAAACAAGTTGAGTTTTTATTCACCAACACCACATAATTACCAAATGTATTATTAAATTAGGTGTGAATTACAATGGCAGCCAAATAATAAATACTTAGGAGAAAATAATCTAACACAAAAGTTCACCATCTTTATGGAAAAAATTTAAAACATTATCTTACATCATAAAAGAAATTCTCAGTACATGAAGATATCAATCATGGTTATGGGCAAGCAGATTATAAATTGGTAACTCTTCCCTAATGAATCTATAATTAAATTTAAAGTAATTTTAATCAAAACCCCAATAAGGAACTTGAGATGATGATACTAAAATTTTATGAGAAGATGAAAGAGGCAAAAATAGTCAAGAACATTTTGAATAAATAGAAAAAAATGTAAGATATTTACCAGGTATTCCAGGTATTGAGCTTTATTTTAAATCTGTAGCCTCTATGGCATCATTTTCCAAAGAAAAAATAGACCAATGAGATTGAATAGAAATCTTAAAAACAGATTCAAGCATTTATGGAAACTCAACATAGAATTTGGGCATATAAATCAGTGAAGGGAAGATAGATTATATAATCAATAGTCATGGTGCAGCTGGTTTTCCAAAAGAAGATAAATGAAACAGATCAGCTTCCTCACTCTGCACACACACACACACACACACACACACACACAGTTTCCAGATAGATTAAGACATAAATGTAAAAAAGCAAAACTAAAAACTAAGGAAAACATATAGGAGAAATTATGTTTATGCCGTATGATAGGAAGAAGTTCTCAACCATAACTCAAAATGCATTATTCTTAAAGGTAATTACTGAAAACTTTGGATTTATTAAAATTTGAAAATTGACTACACCAAAGGACATTGTAAACAAAGGCAAAAGACCAGAGATAAGATATTAGTAACACATTGTCTATCAATGGGTCGATAAACAGAATATCTTACAATCAATAAAAAAGTCAGCAAGTCAATAATAAAATGAGCAAAATATATAAATAAGTCATAGAACAGAAAACCCCAAAAGGCCAATAAATGAGTGAAAGGGTGCCCAGTCTGACTAGTAATAAAAGAAATCCAAACAAAATCAACACTAAGATACCATCCCACACCCATAAGACAGTCTAGAATTTAAAAGTCTAACAATACCAAGTATTGGCAAGAATGCAGAACAAATTCTCATATTTTTCTTTTGGGAGCATAAATTTTTACAATAACATTGAAGAGTAGTTTTGCAAAAATCTAGTGAAATTGAAGATGTGCATAACTGAGACCCAGAGATTTCAATCCTAGGAATATAGCCTGGAAAAAACTCTGCATTAGAGTGTTTGCTGCTATAAACTAAGATGTTTATAACAGCCATAAGTGGACAGTTACTCAGATGTTCATGGATAAGTAATGGATAAGAGTGGATAAGTCAATAGTGGCATCTTCATGTGGTGAATTTTCCTCAGCAGATAAAATAGATCAACTAGAAATAGATGTATCCAAATGAAGTAATCTTCCTGACGTAGAATTACACTCAAAAAAGAGATTATTGATTATATATGTTTAAAATATAAAAACAATACTACTCTGCTGTTTATGGGCATTTGTATATCTAGTAAAAGAATAAAATTATGAGCTAAATTGACAATTAGCAAATGTGGGTAGTTATTTCTAGAAAGAGAGCGAGAAGAAGGACATGGAGGAAATTTAGTGGATTTCAGCTATCTTTACAAGAATACATTATTTAGGGAAAACATTGAAGGTGAATATAGTCAAATGGTTTTAACAAAGTTGAGTGATGATTGCACTGGATAAGTTATACTATTGTCTTCATTTTTCTATATGTTCGAAATATTTTATAATATGACAAACATTTATATTTTTAAAGCATACGACAAATGCCTATTACAATTGCAGTCGAAGGTGTAAAACTCAACTGCTCACAAAAATGCCAAATCAAAGAAAAATCAGTAGACTAATTAAGGTTTGAGAAAGAAATAACATCCCAGGGAGGGGTTCGCTACCTGGAGATGTAGAGTTTTTCTTCTTGACTGATTGATATTCTCTGGAACTTTCGCATATTAAATTTCAAACCATTTGTAGCAGGTACTATGCTTTACGGAGACCAGAGACACACATGGCTCCCTCTCCTAGGCATCTGTGCATTCTGCATTTCACCCACCACCACCACCAACAGACACAAAACAAAAACATTTGGCCCATAAGCACCACAAACAACATACACCCTGTGTGAAGACGAATATACAAAACACCCTTGGGGTGATCCACACTTGCTCAAGGTGATGTAGCTCTAAACTTCCCTGGAACCTAAACAAGGAGGGAAGCATGACCAGTCTCAAGATTCACAGCACCCAACTGACAAAATCAAAGGGCTCTTCTGGGAAGTACAACCATTTGAGGACATTAGAGTCTCACAGAAAATTCTCCCTGCTGTAATAAAAATAAATAAATAAGTGAGAAACAGAGCCATTTATTCTACACACAACTTGAACTCTGGGGACTGAATCTACCCCACCACACACACAGCTAACTTACTGTCTGTACTGTATTATCATAACATTCTTGTTCCATTCTCTTCACTCAAGACCTCACTCTCAAGGGAACTCTTGCCTAGCAATGATTGACCCTTACAGGAACTTTGCCAAAGGGCCACCAACTCTTGCCTAGAAAGTGTCAACAGATGACTGGTGCCCTAAGAATCTTTGAATCTTTATTGTTTGCCCAATCCTTCAGGTGGAAAGAGGATACAGCAGGGGGGCTTACATCTGATACCGGAAAATGACTATCTTCTACAACATTAAATTGGATTAATAATACCAACAATTGGTATTCAATGAATTCTAAAGGTTTTCTATGTATATCTCATTTAATCATTAAAACATCTCTAAATGCTTGGTAATGATACTATTCTCATTTTACAGATAAGAAAACCAAGGTTCAGGAAATTAAATAATTTGTCCAACGTCTCACAAGCAGTAACTATCACAATCAGGACTTGAATTGGATCTGCGTGCCTTCATTGCGTGAATTTTCTACAACCAGTCTGCTTTCCTGTTTCTATTAGAAAAACGTAGCCCATACCATTACCAAATTATTGGTGCTAGTCTCCATGAAGGGAAGAGGTTTAGCCATGTCTCTGTCTTGGGAATGAGTTCCACAAGATAGCTGTTCCAAACCCGACTCTTAGTTCTATGGAGTTTGTGACTAACCAATACCCCTCTTTAATTGGTCCCCCTTTCTCTCACTCCACCCCAAGGAGGAAGGCTGGCCTTCGTGCTCCAAGACCTTGGAACCCTCACCATGAAGGCATCGTGGAGCCACGGAGCCAGCCCAGGAACCATTTGGCAAGCTGGGCCATGTGGTCGTGGGCCAAGGTTTCCCCAGGAGTATGGAGTGATTTGTAATCAGTTGGGAGTGATTACACATTGTTTCTCATCGATAGGCACCAGGAAGCCCTGACAGGATAATGAGATGCAGCTGATGGAAAATCACAGCTGACTGTCGCCAGTGAGCACAGTTTGCACGGCCCTGCAGTGCTGCCACCGAGTCCTCCCCACTGCAAAGGCAGGGAGCAAGTTCGTGGAATTTTAATGCTAAGCACCCCCCTCCCCTACAGTGTCAAGGGAAACTGGAGAGTCCACCAGCTGTGTAGTAGATAATTGGGTAAGAACGGGATACAGGGATTTCTCTGGACAAACCACAAATGCTCCCAGGTAGGGCTCCAAATAGCTTTCCTAAAAGGAGAGAGCAGCCTTTAGACAGTCTTGAGAACGAACTAGAATGCAGGGTAACAAAGGATGGGATCCCTTTATCTTGCCTGGCCCCAGAGAAACGAGTTTCTGAGTCTCTGCGCATTACCTGTGCGGGCCCGGAAGTGCCGCTGAGTGTTTTTCTCACTGTGCTCAATGAGAGAATCTGTTTAAACTATCTTTCTGTGGATCAGTTCGCTAAGGGCCGACTTGAGCCCTGTTTACCCTTCTGTTGTTAAGGAAAAACAGCTGTTTGCTTAAATTGAGGTCTCCTTCTTCCATGACAGTCATTACTGCTTCCCCAGCAAGAGATAATGGTCTTGAATTTCCCAAGCAGATGTGAGGTGATCAAGTCTTGACTATGCTTGTAAGGGCCATTCGTAACCCAGAGTGGTGTTCCCGCTGAAGGTATTATGAGACTTAACCTTCATACTTAATTACCATTCCTGATGGGCGGGCAAAGAGGTCCCTAATAAATAAAATTGTTAAGAGCACAGTTCTGGTCCCAGACCTTTAACCCAGTTTCCTCAAATACAACTTCCATGTCCTACACTTAGGCTGCATTTCCCTGCACAGCTTGTGGAACTCATCCATGAGAAAGAAGGTGGAATTTGACCAATCAGTGACTGGCTAGTGCGAGTCTAAAAGAAAAGAAAAATAGTGCAATAAGTTGAAATGAGTTAAGGCCTCGATTAAACTATTAATTTTGCTTTGCTAACAGCTTACAATATGACTTATTTTAATTAAACTTTTTTAAAAATTATTTTGAGAAAACTGTAGGTTCACAGGCAGTTGTAAGAAATAATGCATGGAGATTCCATGTAGACTTCTTATTCCTCCAATGGTAGCATCTTGCAAAATTATAGTCTCATATCACAGCCAGAAAATTGACATTGGTACAATTCACTGATTCTCAGATAGCCCCTGTTTTACTCGTTAATTGCATGCAATGCTGTCACACCATTACTCTCCTGTATCCAGCACCCCGGTCAAAATACTTGAGTTCCGTCACCACAAGAATGCCTTATGCAGTCCCTTTTTTAATCCCACCTCCCTGACTCTTCCCTAACATCTGACAACTGCTAATCTGTTTTTCATTTCTCTATATATTTATTTTCACGTTAAAAGTGCTATATAAATGGAATCGTGTAATAATGTTAACTTTTGCTGGGCACGGTGGCTCATGCCTGTAATTCCAGCAGTTTGGGAGAGGAGAGAGAACTGCCTGAGCCCACGGGTTCAAGAACAGCCTGGTCAGCATGGTGAGACCTCGTCTCTACCATAAATCAAAAAATTAGCTGGGCGTGGTGGCACACACCTGTAGCTCCAGCTACTTGGAAGGCAGAGGTGGAAGGATAGCCTGAGCCCAGCAGGACGAGGCTGTGGTGGCTGTGAGCGTGTCCTGCACTCCAGTCTGGGTGACAGAGTGAGACTCCGACTCAAAAAAAAAGTTGCCTTTTGGGATTGACTTTTTTTTTCATTCTACATTATTATCTGGATTCATCCAAGTTGTTGCTTGTAGTCATTGCTCATTCATATGGTTGAGTCATATTCCATGGTTTGGATGTAGCTATCTTTCCCCACTGAAGGATATCTGGGTTACTTCCTGTCTTAGGCCATTTAGAATAAAACTGTTCTGAATACTCATGTATGGGTTTTTGTGTGAACATACATTTTTCTTTTCTAGAATAAATAGCCAAGAGGGTCATGGCTGGATCTTAAGACAGTTGTGTATTTAGTTGTGTAAGAAATTGCCAAAGCGCTTTCCAGAGTGGTTGCACTCACAAGAAATGTGTGAGTGACCCAGTTGCCCTGCATTCTCACTAGCTCTTGGTGTTGTCACTTTTTTATTCTAGCCATTCTGATAGACGTGTAATAGTATTTCACTGTGAAGTCAATTTGCACTTACCTAATGGTTAATAATGTTAAACGTCATTTCATGTGTTCATTTGCCATCTGTATATCATCTTTAGTGAAACATCTATATAAATATTTTGTCTATTTTCTAGTTCAATTGCTTGTTTTTTTGCTGTTGAATTTTGAGAGTCCTGTATAAATTCTAAATACAAGTCCTTTGTCAGATATGAGATTGTAAATATTTCTTCAAGTCTTTTAATGGACTCGTCATTTTGAGGAAGTCTAATTTATCAACTTTTTCTCTTATAGATCATACTTTTGGTGTCAAGTCTAAGGTCTCTGACTAGACCTAGATCTTAGAGACTTTCTCCTATTAGTTTTCTAGAAGCTTCATTATGTAAAGTCTACTTTATAACCATGATCCAGTTGAAGCAAATTTTTGTATAAAGTATGAGATTTGGGCAGAGATGATGATGATGATTTCATGCCTATGTATGCCTAATTGCTCCTATACCATTTGTTGAAAAGTATATCCTACCTCCACTGAATTGTTTTTGCACCTTTGTGCCAAAAAAAAAAAAATTAGTTTGGCATTTATCTGTGGGTAAACAGTTTTTAAGTGAAATAGAAAATTGTCGAACTATATGCACATTTTTCCTAAAAAACATAAATATATATGTATTTACATTCACATGTACACATGTACACAATAATGTTTATTGTGATTACTTCTGGAAGTTGAGACAAAAGAATTTTTAACGAATATGCTTAAAAATAATAAGTGGTTTGATGAGCATTTATTATGTGATAGGTGCTATTCAGCCTTTTATTGATTAAAGTGCTAGTGAACTAAAATAATGATGATGATCAGTATTACTGAATTATTACTAGCTTTTATATGGCAAGGCACTGTCTGTAAGTGCTTTACATATATCCTCTTACTTAATTATCACAACAATCCTATGGGTTAACGTCTGTTATTATTCTTATGTTACCATAAGGAAACAGGCTTGGAGAAATTATGTGCCTGAGGGCCACAAGACGAGAAAGTTGCAGAGATATAAACTCAGGTACTCTGACAATTCAGACGATCCTGTATGATCTGTCTGTGTGTTGTGTGAATTATTTGACAACATGAAGTTAAGTAATTTGTAATTAGACACAAGAAAAAATACTGCTTAAAATAATTTAATCTGACTATAAAGAAGAGATATGATATCTCTGATCAACTTAGCTGCAGTATCAATTTGTCAATTGTTTGAGTCTATGATCTACGTATGGTCTATGAGACTATTCTTTTTAGGACTTTTTACCCTTAAACAAACTTCTAAAACTTCTTGAATATTCTAATGACTTATAGTTCCCAAAAAGAAATCATCTTTTTAAATACGTTTATAAAAAATTGTGTTTGGCTTGTTTCAGATGGTTCCTGAGAATTGAGTGATCACTACAATATCTCCTCTATATTCCAAATAAACAAGTCAAAGCCAGAAAGCTCTGTGGCAGGACATGACCCAAACATTCAAGTCTTTATGGTCCAAAGTCACTTTGCCAGAATGCACTCAAAGACAAACAGAGAGCATTCTTTAAATATTTCTGGTTTTTAAAAAAGAAAACCTTTTTTTTTTAAGCAACACGCCCCTAGAAAGGAAATAGTAAATAAATTTTAAGGTACATTAATTAAAATATATAAGTATTCACTTGATTTGACATCCCCCAATAACCCTAAATACTACTGTAAATGAAGAAAAAGGAGAGTGGAGGGTTAGCATAAATATTCCACCACTCTCTCACAATCTCTTTACTTTATACTTTGTTGATGCAGTAACATACTCAAACTTCTGACAACAAATAGAAATTAAAGAGAAAGTTGAAAAATACAAAATATTTTAAAGCAGTTATTTTTTCCAAGGGCTGTTTATTCTACCCTGGACATATTTCCTTTATTACTGACATTCTTCCTGTTCTGATGACCACAGACGTATTCTGGGATCAAGTCCTTTATTTTCATTTGTATTTTTGTAGCCATCTTCTGTTTTCTTCTAATTCTATCTCTTTTCTCTCCAACCCATCTGATCCACACTACCAGATTAATTGCCACAAAACCCAGTTTCAAGATCTTCTATGGCTCCCTGCTTTTTGCTGATGCAAGTACAAACTCCACAATTTGGAATTCAAGGATATCAAAACAATTATACCAGTCTAACTGCCCTTGCCTTTTCTCCCACTTTCACTCTGTCAAACCTGAGGGGAAGACCATTACGAAGCTTGCCTTCCCACTCCCTATGTGCCTTTCTTTGAGCTGAACCTTAGTGGGCTGTCCTCAGGGCACATGTAGCCATTCGTTTTCTCCTTCAAAACATCAGAGCTCCTTCCCATAGCAGTTTTTCCTTTTCTCCAATTGATCAAGACCTGGAACATTTAGCATAGCTGCCTGCAATGATAGGCACTCTCATGGCACTCTTAGCCTAATCTTAATAACAATGTGAGTTAGGTAGTGGTGTGCTAGTAAATGGTTAACAACTGGTTCTCAGTCTGGGGAAGGGAAACAGTACTTGCATATATGTATACAGAGGATGCCAAAAACTGTGTACACATTTTAAGGAAGGAAAAATCTGTATTAAAATTGTAATACTCAATATAGACCAAAAACAAAAGATGAATACAAGTCATGTTTGACATCTGCAATTGCAATAGATGCTCAAAATGGTTACCATCAGTGTCCAGACACTTCTGATTACAGTGAACTCAAAGTAATACACAGACAGCACTACGTAAAATGTGTATACACTTTTTGGCACCACTGGTATATACATACATGCATTTATTATAAATGTTGCTGACATAAAGCACAATATTTAGAAATAATAAAATAGTTAATAAACCTTTTTGTAAATTCAATAAGCCCATCAATTCTTAAAGAATAATTTTGCTATATTTTTGTCAAACAATTATATCCATAACCAACCTAAGGTAGCAATTGACAGATGAGAATAGTTCCAACATGAATATTTGTTGATAGTTTGTTTACATTAGTGAGTAAGATGAAAGTGAAATGTGATATGCTGAAACTTCATGTATTTATTAATCATGCAAGTGAATCCTTTGCTAATTCAGGTAATTGCTGTCAAATACTGAAAAGAATATCTGCTTAATTTTTTGTGCTATTCACAAGTAGCATTTGCAGACTCTGCACAATTTTACAGTTAATCTGTATCATTTACATTATTCCTAATACTTTCTTAAGTCTAGAGAATCAAAATAACAATAAAACCCTGATTTCTAGTGTTTGACTATTTCCATGGTGTAAATATTTCTACCATAACTGATTTCAAGACACCAACCGAAGGTCACTGAACAAAGAGGAGGAAAGACATGGACAATAACTCCTCATTATATATTATTTCTATTATGTTGATACAATAGATGTAAATAAACCAAAGAACATAGGTAAATATAAAATAATTAGAAAGTATTGAGTTTTGTTTTAATATAATTAATTTCAAGATACATATATATAATTTAATCTTCAGTAATGACTGTGTTTAACAACTGGCCTGAACATTTCTTGAGAATTTAATAATCAGCTCTCACATTTCAGCACAAGCCAGCTCTTGTATCACACTGGCGTAAGAAAATATTAATGCCCTTTTTACTGATGAGGAAACAGTTCTCTAGTTCAAAGGCAAATACATCTATTGAGTAAACAAACCTATGTAGATCAAAATTATTTTACCAGTGCACCAAGCTATCCTGAGATCACTGGTCATGTTTGTCTTCTTGGGCTCTGTAGTCAGACCTAGCATGGTATAGGCTCAGACACAGGGCTCAACTGATGCTTGTCAATCTTGCCCTTACCCCTATTCAGCTGTTTATAAAGAAGGTTGACCTACAAAATATTTTGGTGAGAACACAGGAGCACTTTATTTTTGAGCAATGAAACTTGATTCTCTTTATTCACTACACACCATGGGTTGGACCTAGCTCTGTGACCTGGGCCAGCTCCTGCACTCTCAGGTTCAAAATGGAAACCACGTGATAAAAGCAGAATAAGAAAATAATTGCAAAATTATTTCTGTAAACTAGAGAATGCTGCTTTCTAGGGAATTTTCCTTTTAAAAGAAAGAAAACCCATGTGGAGGTGGGGAGGAAGTTTTTCTCACTTCTCTATGGATAACCATGTTTGTTACTAAAAAAAAAAAAAATTAATTCTGCACAAGATGAGAGATATCCTCCCACTATAAACAACTATAACACTAAACAAAAATATATGAAATTATTAGCTCTGGACACTGTACAAAAGACAGTGTAGAACTTTATTGGCTTTTTTGCCTAAACATACTTTTTTGTAACGCACAATGGGGAAAGGAAACTGTACGGCAACATCTGGCAGAGTTGAAGAGGCAGGAGCTAAGGGTCATGATGGTGTTTTGTAACAAGATGTTACACAATTATGTATGAGTTAATGAATATAGTTAAATATCCATTCCAGGTTCAAAATAGACCAATGGATCTCAAGACAGAGTATGAGGAAGTTTATTGATGCAGCTTCAGATTCTACTTTACAACTGACCTCTAAGAAACTACCACTGGTCAAATTTTCCTGTGATATCAAAGAAAAATATCTATTTACTTATCTTAAAAGGTTATTTAAATATTCTTTCCTTTTTGAATGACTTATCTTTATAAATGTGGATTTTCTTTGTTCATTTCAAACAAGACATATCACAATAGATTGAATGTAGAAGTAAAATGTGAATTCAATTGCCAATAAATTTGCCAAAGTGAAAACAAAATAATATTTCTCACTAATTTTTTGAACATACATTTGTTTATCATTAAAATGTGTAGTTTGTGTTCACCTGCAAGGAATTTATTATTGTCATTTTAAATAAATGTTAAAATAACATACTTTAAATTTTCAGTTTTAATTTGTAATATTGTAAATATTGATCAATAGAATGCACATGGAAAGGGTCACAAGAACAAAATACTTGACAATTGATGCCCTAGAGTCAATAAAGACTATTCTAGACCCCTAACAAAGCTTAAAAGAAGCCTCAAAAGGATTGTACTGATCTGAAAGTAAATTAACTGCCCAATAGGACAAAACTCAACACTTTATTAAGATTTTATTGAGAAAGACTAGAAAACTCAGGCACTCAAAAATTAGCATCCACAAAATCCAACATTCAATCAAAAATTACTAAACATGTGAAGAACCAGAGCAATGGTGCTCCATATCCAAGAGAAAATTTGTCCTGTAAGACCAAATCCCAAAATGAAAGAATAAGAGATAATAAAATTAACAAAAGAAACATTTAAAATAATTATTATAAATGTTAGTATTCATGAGTGTTCTCCAGAAAAACTGAGCCACGTGTGTGTGTGTGTGTGTGTGTGTGTGTGTGTGTGTACTGTATACATATGGAGAGAGAGACAGAGAGAGGTAGATACATGGAAACAGATTTATTTTGAGGGATTGGCGCACATGATTATGGAGACTAAGAAACTCCACTATCTGTGAATCGCAAGTTAGAGGCATAGGAAAGTTGGTGGTCTAGTTTCAGTCCAAACTTGAAGGCCTGAAAACCAGGAAAGCCAATAGTATATGTCTCAGTCAGAGCCTAAAGGCTCTAGAACCAAGGGCTTCAATGTCTGAGGTCAGGAGAAGATGGACTTTCCCACTCAAGCACAAAGAAGCTTCCTCCCACTTTCTATTCAGGCTCTTAACAGATTGGATGCGGACCATCTGTACTGATGAGGTCAATCTTCTTTATTCAGTTTACCGATACAAATGCTAATCTCTTACAAAAATACGCTCACAGACATACCAATAAATAGTGTTCCAGCTTTCTGTACATCTCTCAGCCTAGTCAAATTGACACATAAATTTAATCATTGCAATAATCAAGAATTTCACGGAATAGATCGATGTAGAGGAAACATAAGAAATATCAATAAAAAATAGAAGCTATAAGAAAAGAAACATGGAAATTTTAGAATTTGAAAAATACAGTATCCAGTTTCGAAAATTGCTTGATGGCTTAACAACAGACTAAAAACATAGCATAAGAAATGATTTAAAGAAAATATTTAAGACAGAGCAGTATAAACTATGCTATATGAGTGCAGATTAAACAAAGCTGAAAACAAAATTGAACAAATTCTCAATGACGTGTGAGACTACATCAAGCAGCCTAACATATATGTGATTGGACTAGCAGAAGGAGAGAAGAGAGAGATTAGAGTAGAAAAACATTTGAAGAAATCATAGTAGAAAATTTTCAAATTTGCAGAAGTTCACTAAATTTAAAGCAGAATAAACACAGAGACACATACATATAAATACATATGCCAAGTCACATAACAATCAAATTGGTAAAATTTATAATAAAGAAAAGTGTTTAAAAACACCTGAGGAGGAGAAAATCAAAATAATAAAAATATGCATTAATATCATATAAGAAAAACAATAATACAAATATCTGGTACCTTTTTGAGAAACAGATAAACTAAAAGACAATAAAATGACATTATTAAAAGACTGAAAGAAATAAAAATTGTCAACTTAGAATCCTACATCCCGTTAAAATACCCATTGACAATTAAGAAATTAGCAATAACAGTACAATTTCAGACTGGGATGATTTGTCATAAGCAGACCTGAACTATAAGAAGTATTTTTTAAAATATTTCAGGCTGAAGGGAAAAGATATCAGATAGGAACTCAGTTATGCATAAAGAAATGAAGAATGTCATTTTTATCTATTTATTTTGTTAAAATATAATTTATTGCTCAAAAAGTAATAACACTATATACTGATATTATAATATGTACAGAAGTAAAACATATGACAAGAACAAAAATAGTGTAAAGAAATCATGGAGATAAACTATGGTAAAGTTATCACATTTACACAAAGTTTTGTAATGGTGTCTGAAGGTATATACTGATATAGACATGTATAGTATAAATATAAAAGCAGGCATTCCAATAAGTAAATAATTATATGCATACATATATATGCCTACATTCATACATATATAAACTAACACATGAATAAGCACAGAGGTGTAGGTAATAAATCAGTAAAAGATGCAAGGTAGAATGATAAAAAAAAAAGAAAAGAAATACTGAAAAAAATACTCATATAAATCAAAATAAGACTTAAAGAGAGAAGGAAAGAAATAAATAAAAGCAAATATAAATATAAATAACTTAAATCTAAGTATATCAATTTTACATAAAATATAATTGAATTAAGCTCTCCAAATGAACACTAGAATTTGTCATATTAGATGAAAAAAAGGCCCAACTATACGCTGTTTACCAAAGATGCATTTTACATATCAAAATATAAACAAGTTAAACATAAGAGGATAAAAAAACAATATACCCTGCAAATGTTAATCATAAGAAAACTGGAGTGACTATACTGATATGAGACTAAGCATACTTTAGGAAAAGAAATGTTTCCAAACATAAAGAAATATATTTTATATTGATAAAAAAATCAATATACCAAGAAGACATAACAATCTTAAACCTATGTGCACCTGATTATAGAGCTTCAAAATACTGAAAGCAAAAATGACATAACACTGAGAGATAAACAAATTTACAATTAGAATGAATATTAATAAAGTAGGCAGAAAAATCATTCTATTCTATTAATGAAATTGACCTAATATTTATAGACTACTGTACCCAACAACTTCAAACTATATATAAAATATTTCCAAGTGCACATGGAATAGTCCTAAAACAGGAAATACGTTGGGCCACAAAACAAGTCTCAATAAGTGTTTAAAAAATCAAAATTTTACAGAGCAGTTTCTCTGAACACAGGAATTAAATTAGAGATCAAAAACAAGAAAGATATCGGGAAAGCCTACAAATATTTTGAAATAAAAAACTACTTCTAAATAATGTATTGGTCAAAAAAGAAATACAAAAGAAATTAGAAAATAATTGAAACTGAGTAATAATGAGATTACATTTTGAAATTTGTGGGATGCACCTAAAGCCAAATTAGCAAAAAAATTTGTACTTTGATGTATTTTTATTAAAATTTTAAAAGATTTTAATTTGCTGACCTAAGTTCCTACTTTAAGAAACTAGAGAAAGAATAGCAAATTAAATATAATACAAACAGGAAAAAAGGAAATAGTAGAAAAAGGAACAGTAAATTCTACATGAATAAACAATGGAGAAAAATCAAGAAAACAGAAATTTGGTCTTTGGAAAATATTAATAAAATTCATAAACCCCTAATTACACTAGTCAAGAAAAAAGAGGAATGATAAATTAACAATATAAACAATAAAAAAGGTGACATTACTACAAACACTACCAACATTAAAAGGATAATAAAGGAATATTGTAGAAGTTTTATACAAATGCCTTATTACTTGAAATATACATATTATTTAAATTGATACAAAAAGAAAAATTTCAAATAACCCTATATGTATTATAGAATTTCATCTCATACACACCTTATCACAAAAGAAAATTCAGGTCCAAATGGTTTCCCTGGTGAATCTTATTAGACATATAAGGAGTAAATAATACTAACCTTACAAAAAATATTTCAGGAAATAGAAGTTAAGAAATAATTTTTACTTCATTTTATGAGACCAGTATAATCATGATAGCAAAATCAGACAGTAACATAAGAAAAAATAATCCTTGTAAACAAAGATCAGAAAAATAAACTATAATAAAATATTTTTTAAATGACAGCATTTTGACAACAAAAAGGATAATATGTGATGATCAAGTGGGATTTGTTCTGGAAACGTAAGATGGGTTTAGCATTTGAGAATACAAGGTACCACATTAACAGAATATAGGACAAAAATTATATAATTATCTCAGCAAATGCCAATAACTCGACAATACGCAAAGCCCATTCATGATAAAAATTCTTAACATACTTGGAATCAGATGAAACTTCCTCCACCTGATAAAAGGAATCTATAGATAACCTGTATCTAGCAGCATATCGAAGATAAATGATTGAACATTCTTTCCCTAAGATTAGGAATAAGGTAAAGATGTCTTTCTTTGTCAATTTTATTCAATATTTTAGTGGAGGTCTTAACCTGTGCAATAAGACAAGAAAAATAAACCAAGATATTAGGAAGAAAAAAAACTGCTGATCACATTATCATGTATGTAGAAAGGCATTAAAAATGTAAAAAACAAAATGCTACCAGAGTGAAGTAATTTTATTGAAGTCACAGGATGCAGAGTCAATATATAAAAACCAATTGTGTTTCCATATGTTTACAAGAAAAAATTTGAAAATAACAATTCAAAAAATTTTACAGTAACACAAAAGAACATCAATAGCATTACAAAATATAAATTGCTTAGAGATAAATTCCTTGAAGTGTAAAAGGCCTCTATACTAAAACTACAAAACATTACTGAGAGAAGTTAAAGATATAAATAAATGGAGAGTAAACCATTTTTGTATTGTAACAATATGGTTAGGTTACCAATTCTTCTCAAGTTGTTCTATAAACGCAATTCACCTTAATCCAAACCCCACCTGGCATTTTTGCAGAAATTGACAAGCAGATTTTAAAATTTACATGAAAATGCAGAAGACCTAAAATAAGACCAAACAATGTTAGAATAAAAGAGCTTCAAGTTTGAAAACATTATACTACTTAATTTTATGACTTAGTATAAGGCTCAGGTAATACAGCAGTGCATTATATTGGTGAAGACATACAAAAAATAGATCAATATAACAGAGCATAAAATTCAAAAATAAACCCAGACTTAAATGGTGAATTGATTTTTAACAAAGAGATCAGCTCATTTCACTGGGAAAAAATAATTTATATCTACATTTTTAAAAATGAAGATTGACTCATGTCTCACACTACATATGAGTTAATTTGAGATGGCTTGTAAATCCAAACATAAAAGGTAAAGCTATAAATCTTCTATAAGAAAAGTCAGAGACTATCTTCACATCAAAGTGAGCAAAAGTTTCTCAAGACACGAAAATACACTAACCATGTGGGGGAGGGGGAATGACAAAAACGGACTTTATCAAAATTAAGCATTCCTGCTGTTAAAAAGACACATTTATAAAGTGGACCAGGTGCAGTGGTTCAGCGTAATCCCAACATTTTGGGAGGCTGAGGTGAGAGGATTGCCTGAGCCCAGGGGTTCAAGATCAGTCTGGGCAATTTGGTGAGACCTCATCTCTACAGTAAATCACAAAAACTAGCCAGGCGTGGTGGCATGCATCTGTAGTTCCAACTGCTTGGAAGGCTGCAGAAGGATCACCTAAGCCTAGCAGGTCATGGCTGCAGTAGCAATGAGCATGCCACTGCACTCCAGCCTGAGTGACAAGAGTGAGACTCCAACTCAAAAAAAAAAAAAAAACAAAAAACAAAGAATAGCAAGTCATTGACTCTAAGAAGACAGTCAAAGGACTCGTATCCCAACTATATAAATACATAAACAACCTACACGCTTCAATATTTGAGATAAATGACTTCTTAATGAACAGAAAATTCAAACAGAAAGCTAAAAAAAAAAAATATTCAAATGATCAAGAAGCACTTGAAAATGTGTTCGACATTAGTCATCAGGAAAATACAATTAAAACCATGAGATAATACTACACCACCCACTAGGATTCCTAAAACAAAAGAGGCTGACAACACCAGGTAATGATAAGAACCTGGTAGGAGGGGAAAATGGTAGAACCACTTTGGAAACCCGTCCAGCCATGTCATAAAAGTAAACATACACCTACCCCATTACCCAGCAGTACCCTTCTTAGCTGTCTATTCAAAAGTAAAAAAAGCATATACACACAAAAAGACTTGAACGAGAATATTTATAGAAGCTTCATTAATAATAATTAGGAACTCTAAAGAGCTCAGATGCCCATTAAAATGAAATGAATAAACAGTGACAGAAAATGGAATACCACATTGCACCAAAAAGTGACAAAATTGTGAATACATGTAGCTCACATAGATGAACCTCAAGGACATAATGCTGAGCAGAAACCAGATACAAAAGGATACTACTAATCTCTGATTTAATACACACACACACACACACACACACACACACACACACACACACACGTCTTGCCTCATTTTTCTTCTTACCATCAAGAACATCAGTCAATGTAAAACCCTTAAACACACACACACACACACACACACCCCACAACCTTCAGATAGATGACACCAAAACTGACTTAGCCTTCTCCTTCACTGAGATAAAGAAATTTGATTTTTTGTCTGCTGGTACAGAATCCTATGTACTCAAGAATGCAAACTGTAAATCAATACCCACGACTTTAAGGTGACATTTCAACAACTGTACATCCTGGAGCCTCTCAGGATCTCAGGATCATTTTGTTCCTGTCAAATGCCTAACTTTTTAAATAATTTATGAGCATTTTACTCCGCATCTTACAACTCAGTATGAACTGTCTTCCTTTTTTTATGAGTATGTTTTCATTCAAAGAGTCAGTTATTCGCTCACTAAATATGATTGAACATATACCATGTGCCAGCACTATATTGTACAGTGTGGATATAGTAGTGTGGATGTAGTAGTGGGAAGGGTAGCCACAGCCTAGACCTGGAGCTTATGTGGGGAGGAGGAGGGGAAAAACATCAAATTACGGGTTGTACAAATAAAGTTTAAATGGTTTTTTTTCAATTTTCTTTTAAAAAATTTTTATTTTAAAGATGTGGGGTACACTTTAGGATTAGGTATATAAGTGGTCATCGTACAGGTAAAGTTTGGGCCCCCCTTTGGTCCCCACCTGCCTGGTTTAAGATCAGGTACCCTTATTGATATTATGTGCCGCCCCCCTCCCATGTACACAATGGAAGATTATGCAGTCATAGAGGACAAAATGACGGACTTCACAGCAACTTGGATGGGCTCAATAATCTATCATAGAAACTATTAAATATTAAATGTTACTATTGCAGAAAGAAAGAAAGAAAGAAAGAAAGAAAGAAAGAAAGAAAGAAAGAAAGAAAGAAAAAGAAAGAAAGAAAAGAAAGAATTGCATGGCATAGGCTTCCTATGTGCTCATTTAGCAAGAAATACTGATCTTGTCTTAAATGGATGAAGTCAGAGTAAAGACCAAAGAGTGCTTCCTGGGGAAGGGAACTTTTGAGCTAAACTTTGAATGGTGGGCAAAAATATACTTGGAGGAGGCTAATATTTAAGATGCCAGAGTGAGTCTGGTAAAATGGGTAAGGTCTGTAATAAGCCGGACAGCGTTAAGAATTTTGACTGCATCAATAAAATAAAATCATGGGAAAGTCATTAAAGAAGTTTGCACTCTAGAGGGATATAATTATCTGACTTCAGGTATAGAATACATTGGGGAGTGTGGGATGAGCACTGGAGGACTAGTTTGAGGGTAGCACACATACATAATCAACAAATGTCCCTATTAATTTCCAATGAGAGACGTGCTCTGAATTCCATGGACTAGAGTTAGTGTAGAACTTAGATAGTCCTACTTTCAATAATTAGCAAATACACTGGCACTGCTTTTTGGATAAAGACAGAGAACAGAAAGGTTTAGCAGAAAAAGTTAAAGAAGAGTCACCCAACAAGAGGACATAAGAACAGGCAAGTCAAAGAAGTTAGCCTCAGAAGGCCAATGCCTGGGATACCTGTATATGCCCATTTCTTTTTTTAATTTTTATTTAGGGGGACCAATTAATAAGAGCTCATTCTGTCTCAAAATTGCACCAAGCACTTTATATTTATCACAGATAATTGACACCTCTGTCCCACAAGGCATATAATATTGTTACATATTTTTAAAATGAAAGAACTGGAAATGTAGAGCAGTAGAATAACTTGTTCAAAGTTACACAATCTGTAGGTAACAGAGGGAAAACTTGAACCCAAAGCTGTCTGATGTCAAACATTGACTCTTCACCATGGCATGTTTCTTTTTAATGGTTACCTCCTTTCCTGGTCCTCAGTTACTTCACCCCACTATATTTGGAACAATTCTGGGTTCTTCTGTACTCTGCCATAGATATATAGAACATTAATCCTAATGGGGCCTTAGAAAATAGGTAGGTCAATGCTTTAATTTTATAAAGGAATAACATGAGTCTTAGGGACATGCTGGGGCCCCTCAGCAAATATTGACAAGTGAGGTGCTGAGCTACTAGTCTTCCAGTAAACCACACTACTCATTCAACTTATTCATTCTCTTTATAGATTTGAAAATTTTGCAATGGTGAAGTTATACTGCACCTGTGAGCTAGCTCAGTGGAGAAGGCAGCTCTTAAACACTGATTTGTGGATAGAGTAAATGTCAAAATAAGTTTAAGAAAAGAAAGACTAAGTCTAGACAATTATTGTGTCTACTTCTCCCTTCTCCAATGGGAGGAAGAAATGTTGCTTAATATGTATTTAAAGTTGAACATTTTAGAACTTGTAGCTGCTGTACTCATTGCTTAACTATTCACAGATTCCTCAGGGCAAAATGCCTTCTGCTGGGGCAAGAATGATTCTTTAGTTACCTACAACTTCAAGGCCAATAGGAAAGCTTAATTTCACAAACAGTAAAATAATAACTGCCATTTAGGTAGAACACTAGATGAGTTAAGAGTTCCAAAAGGGAAATTGGCATTATTTATACTTCAAAATATACATTGGTGCCCAAAAGAAAGCACAAACTACCTAGAAGATATTTGATGACCTAATCTCATGTAATTAAATGCAATTAATTTATAATCTATTCCAGATTCCGAAACTATTCAAATCTCTCAGCATTTCTTGGCAAAGAACCTTTCACACCAGTCCCAACTGGGAACAGCCTTTTCTGGGAGGTGGGGAGGGACCCAGATTTGGCAACAGCAAGACTTAAACTCAAGGGAGGCTCTTCATGTTTCCAAAAGAAGATGAAGGGGGCCATCTCTGTGGTCAACAAAAGTAATTTTGGAAGCTCAAAGTCTATCAAAATGCTAAGGTGTGATTATTTTAGCAGAATTCTTCTCTTTCACAGATGCAATCAATAACCTCTGGGTTCACCTGAAAAGAAGTTTTACCGTATATGCTGTAATTGAATTGATTTTATATTTTCAAGATAAAGAACATTAGCTTTTACAACTCTAAAAGGAAGTCTCTACAGGCTTCTCTCCCTACATCTGTTATAAACCTCTTCTCTTTGATGGGCAATAGGTATTGTTTAATTTCTAGCTCAACAGTATGTCTTCCCAGCCAACAGAGACAGGGGTTCTTTCCACTTCCTTCTGGTTTACCACTGTGACTTTTTCCCTGAATGATATTCTCCACTCTGGAAAAACTCACTCAGAGTTGTGAGCATGAAAAAAAATCCGTGGGGGATATTTTTTTAAATGGCAGCAGAGTGTGCAATGTGTGGAATTTGGATTAAACTCTGAAACACTTTTAGTTTCGTCTCCAGTGTTCACTATCTGCGTGATATTAGTCAAGTTAAATAACTACTTCTCCTAACCTCAGTTTCCCCATGGATGTAAACTTTTTTCAGGGTTTTATGTTGATAATGTGGTCTCACATTATCACCTACACCTACAATGTAGTATCTAGCACACTCCCTGAAACAAGTTGAATCCCTCCCTTAAGTTACTGATTCCCTTAAAAAATTATTCCCTCTCTTTTTTTTTTTGAGTTGGAGTCTCACTCTGTCGCCCAAACTGGAGTGCAGTGGCCGCTCCCGGCCACCGCAGCCTCGACCTGCTGGGCTCCGGCGATCCTTTCACCTCGGCCTTCCAAGTAGCTGGAATTACAGGCATGCACTACCACGCCCGGCTGATTTTTTTATTTATTGTAGAGATGAGGTCTCGCTGCCCAGGCGGGTCTCGAACCCGCGGCCTCAGGCAATCCACTCACCTCAGCCTCCCAAAGGTGCGGGATTACAGGCTGAGCCACCGAGCCCAGCTTATTCCCTCTCTAAAAAAAAAAAAAACGGAACCAGACCCCATGTATCACTTTATAAACCCAGAACAGCTCACCTTATTTTAAATAAGACATGGTGAAAATTTGAAAAGATGGAACAGAAAAGATAAAATGAGAGACAACCAACAGTAACAGGGAATTTGCTATAATAGTTTCTGAAAATCTTTGCTACATATTGTGGGGTTCTTCTTAAACAATGTCCGAACATAAATTTGACAAATGAAATGATTGTTTTGGTCTGTGGTAGGTCAGAGAACAACAGTAAACCAGAAGGCCATGAAAGGGATTTAAATTGAGTAAATCTTTCAACCTCTTCTCACAAATTAAGTGTAGTCAGCCTTGATAGAAACTACCAATGGTAATTTCTGAATTTCCAGGGACCCCCACACAGGTTGACACCTTGGATGTTATTGGCATCGCTATATCTGTTTTGGATGTGGTAATAAGCATGACTAGAATGAGGCTTTTGCTAGATTCTTACACATAATTGCCTCTTGGATTTCCCTAAATTAAGTTACAAGGTTTTTTGAGACTGTGACACTAGATAATGAGGTCATAACCCTGATTTGGTAGCTGCTTCAGGACAGAGACAAAAGGCAGACATTTTTAGCTTAGATTTAACACATTCAAGAGGGGAGGGGAGCATGTAATGGATTGTGTATCTATTAGAGGAAATAAATATTTTGTTCTTATTTTCTTCCTCTGGATTCCACACACACCCTCAAAATACTTACAGTCAACCATACCAGTTAGTGGTGACAGACACAGATGGAATCGTAGGGAGTCTTGCATTTCTATTATTTGTTGATGAGGAAGACAGTATTGTATGTAAACTGAGTTATCTCCCTCAACTTCATGATGTTGAGATGAAAAATGTCATAAAAAAACAAGTCAAAAACAGGAATGAAAACCTCCCATAGTAAATCTGAAGACAGAATATTGCTAATAATAATAATAATAATGGTAATGATAGAAGCAATGACAATAGTTGAACTGTTTACTGAGCACCTATGAAGCACCATGGTGAGAGTTTTTCATATGTTTGTTCTCTTTTGTAATTTTCACAATAATCCATTTATTTTCATCATTTTACACATGAAGATAGTAAGGCTAAGAAAGTGACCACATCATTGGAAAGTAATGGGGAAGGGATTTGAACTCATGTCTGTAAAGTCTCTTAATAACTGCTTGGGTTTAGTTAAGAATAAACTGTGCAAGTGAGTTCTACACACGGGCATTCAAGGGTCATTATTGCATGTTGACCATGTGCCAGGAACGAGGTTAAATGATGAGAACACAAAGATGAATAGACTCAGTGGTGTCCCTTGAAGAAAGGTGAATAAAATCACATGGGATAAAAAAAGTGATGTATGTATCTGAGAAATGACTGGAAACTGGTGTGGTAGAAAAGTTTTGAGAGGTAGGGAGCCATGGCTGAGAAGATTGATGCGGTGGTCCAGTTTGATCAGGAAGGATCTTATGACCTCAGCTATGGAAGTTGGCCTGTATACTCTGCACATGTAAAGACCATAAACAATGTTGAGGCGGAGTCATATTCGAGCTCTAGAACAATCTCTCTGACTCCATAGCGTAAGTTAGTTTGGAGGTGGCCAAAATAGAAAACAAGAAATCTATTTAGGGAAATACTGAATGTGCTGAGGGTTTGAGCTGTGACCACTGTAACTGAGATTGAGTGGATTCATAAAGTGTCTATGCAGTTGTATCAGCAAGATTTGGGTATGACTGGGGACTGGTTAGATGTGAAGGGGAAGGAGAGAGAGGATCTCAAGTAACTCTGCCAATATGGCTGATGGGACATAAGATGGTCCTGAGATTATTCTACTGAAATGTAGAGTTCTTGAAGAATGAAAAATTAGAGTCATTGAAAAGGAATACACTGTTCCTGTCAGCTAGAACCTTGATTGCCTGTCAAGAGAATGCAAGTCAAAATATTCTGATTAGAAGTCCTGGCCACTTGTGTTGGAAGTATTCACTAAGCCAGTTCTCATTCCTGAAAGCAAGTAGAAAAGACCCCAATGTACTGAAATGTTAAGGATCTTCACAGACTATGAAGAGCAGGAATTTGAACCATAAAAATCTCCGAAGTCCCAAGAAAATCTCATGCCTTTGAAGGCTTCTATCCAGAAGTCCTACTTTTTCAATGTCCCATACAAGTCCAGAACTTCATGAATTGAAACAGGGGCTTTTGTTTCAACCCTTGCAGTTAGTTCATAAGGAATAATCGGACTTTTTAGTGTCCAGCCGATGATCCAGCTCTACAGCCAAACAAAACCCTCATCCTCAAGAATCAGGGTGGTACAGCCATAGAATTTGTCTCCCGCAAAGCCACCTATTTTTTTCCAGATTCCAGGTGCCATGATCTGTGGATAGATCATGGGAAGTTGTACTAAACACTAAATACATCCTTTTTAATAAGCTACCTTTAGCCTACGTGTGTTGAGATTCTGCCTTGTCATTCATAACAATGTGTGAGAGTTTGATTTTAGGTTTGCTTTGCCAGTACCCTATCTGTAACACACTAGCTTTTTGGGTTGACTCTTGATTAGGCTGGATAGAAGCTTTCTTTGGTATGGGTTTTTCTTCAGACTTGAAAGAGTTTATGGTTCAAATCTCTGGTCTCTGCAGGCTCTTATAACCCTCAGCATTTCAATCAATGGGGTCTTTTCTGCTTGCTCTCGGGAGTGAAAGCTGGTTTAGTAAACAGCACTGAAAACGTGGCCAGGACTTCCGATCATAATATTTCCACTTCCATTCCCTAATGCTGTAGCAGCCCGAATAATTTTGTTAGAATTGTGTGTGATCTCTCATCCTTTGCTTTCCTCCTCCTTATCAGAGACAAGTCCAAACTTTGCAAAAACAAGAGCCACTAGATGATGTCCAACAGCAGAAGACAGACCTCTAGCAAAAGCTGTGGGGAGCAAAACCTAATGGACTGCACTCATCCTGAACTACTAAAGCCTGCAGTTCCAGAATGCATAGAATCAAAACACACATGCTAAACTGCACTATAGCACATACACAGCTGTTCAGAAAGAAATTCATGGAAACTGTTGATGTGTGTGCCTACCTAGCTCAGTGGCTCAAAAGGATAAGTGTTTGCAAGCTTCTACAGATCTTTCACAGTCTGTGCTCCAGCCCTAATGAACAACTTCTAGTTCACACCCCAAGTTTTCTTTCTCGTCCAGGTCGAGGCATGCACTGCTCCTTTTGCTATCACTCCCTTCCCATCCTTCTTATCTAAGTTTAAGCAGAATTTCTTGGGGGAAAATATTCCCTGATACTTATTAATTAAGTTAGATGTCCCTGCTCAAGTTTTCCGTATATGCCTTTGTTTTAATGGATTTTCACCTACATTATAAAATCACTTTACAATTCAGCATGACTAAATTTTAAACTTAAGGGCCACAACTTTTATCTCTACATCTCCAGAAGTTTGTACAGTGTACTACATATGGTAGTCACTTAATAAGTGTTGAAGACAGTGATGAGGGAATGGGAGGATGACTCCTTCCCACCTTTCTCAGCCAGCATGAAAACAGGAAATGCAACCTCCTTTCTGACAGGCCTCCTTTTCTGGATTTTTCTAGTGGGTGATTTCAGTAGGGAAAGGGAAAGATAGATTATCTAGCACTTCCTCAGCCATAGTGGGTTCTTCACTGGGTCTCAAGAACCACTATTCTTGCAGGGCCTAGGAAAACACTGACTTCACAGAGAAAATGAAGCTCAAATTGGACATTTATGGATATTCCTTTAAAAAGACCCAAGCACTGAATGTTTTCCAGGCTGATGCCTTGGAGGGAAAGTCCAGCCACCACCTTCTCTGTCTAATGCTCTGTGTACAACCTCTGTGACACCATTGCCCATTTTACGAGGCAGCTCTGACACATCTCACAGGCAATCAGCCTGTTGGTGCAATTCTGAAACTCACCAGGCTGGCTTCTCCAATCTCCATGACGTCAAATGTGCCATGTCTCAAGGATGCCCACCACATGCCAAGTTGGGAAATTAGGGAGGTGCGGTCAGGTTGAAACCTCCCTTCTTACTTTTTTCCTGGTGTCTCTGAACCAGGATTTACTAATATTTCTTTATGTGGTTTTCAAAATCACATCTATCTCTTTCTCTGATTGATGTGATGAAAGTTATTAATTTTGTGTGTGTGTGATAGAAATTATTTTTTCCCAACCAGAACCCCCAAAACATTTTTTTCTTTAATTGGGACATATCCCTCACATTGCATTGTAGCAATAATATCACATTTTTGGTATTAGGGTCTGCCTATCTTTTAAAGACCTTGAAAACACAAAACAAGCCTTACTTTTCCTTGTCATTCTGACTGGAATCTAGTACCAAGGGTTTAGACATGTTTGGCAATTGATACATATTTATGGAAAAAATGGAATGAAATAATCTGGAATGAACAGATTAATTAAATGTAACATGATTTAGCCATCTACCAAAAAGGAGATATTTAACAAGCATCTATATTGTTAATTCTATTAAATAATCTTGATAATAATATCCTTTTGACTCAGTTGTAAACCAAGGAAGAAATGAAAGTACACATACAAGTTATTGTGAATCATGACACACTCACTAGAATGGCTAAAGAGAAAAAGAATAATGTCAAATTGTAACATGGAAGTATAGCAACAACAACTTCACTTAATGAAACCGTTTTACACATTATCATTTTTGACAGGTTCTCAAAAAGTGAGGCATACATCTACCTAATGACCTAGCAATTCTACTCCCAGGTATTTATCCTTCTTTTGGAAGGAAATGGAAGTATGTAAGTCTACAAAAAACCTTGTACAAGAATGTTCATAGCAGCTCTACTTATAACAGCCAAACACCAGAAACAGAACAAATGTTGACCAATAGGAAAATGGATAAACAAACTGTAATATATCCATATGCCAGAATAATACTCAGCAGAAAATGGATAAACTACATACGTGAAACAACATAGATGAATCTCTAAAATGGTATGCTGGGTGAAGGATATCACATAACACAAAAATATATACTATATAATTCTATTTGTATGAAATTTTAGAATTTCATAGAAGACTAACCTACAGTGATGGAAATTAGACCCATGGTTGCCTCTGGGGTGGAAAGGAACACAAGGAAAATTTTTGTGGTGATGGAAACATTTTGTGTCCTGGTTGAGGGAAGAAATTAAACAAGTATATACGTTTGTCAAAACTGAGTCAACAGTACGCCAAAGAGCATAACACTGTATGTAAATTATGCCTCAATCTTAGAAAGTCATTTTGGATGCTTTGTTTCTCAAGTCTCAAACAAAATGAAGCCTAGATTTTTAGGACAAAAAGAGGCCTGAGGAAATCATAAGGTCCTACCCATTATGGTAAAACTGAGATAGAAAAACTGAGTCTCCCAAAGGAAAAGTGATATGTTCAAGATCGCATAGACTTAGTGGCTGAGACAGAACTGAAACTCAAATTCCTTAATGTACAGGAGGATTGGAGCTAGGAATTACCTCAACTCTACACTCTCCTTGTTTTAATAGTATCAATTAATTTGCCAACTATGCCCTTGGACCCACACTCACCCTGCTGCATGCCCTTCCACAACCCCTTATGATATTTCACCAAGGGAAATAATTTTCTAAGTTTATCTCCATAAAGACTAGGGCAGAGCCAGGCTAGATAGAGAGAACCAGAGTTACATTATCTCTGAATATAGAAGTTCTAGGTTTTAGGTCATCCTTGGCCCAGTAGAAACGCCTCAAAACTCAGTGTCTCTGAAGAGAGGTAGAGGAAACCCTAGTCGTCAGAAGTTGGATAAAAGATCTTAGGATCAGATTCAGGAGAAAGCCAAGCTGTTACAGAGACTGGGGAGAGGTCACTGAGTCTGGCAAGACATGGAGCGAGGAGAAGGATCCACCCATCTTCTCCTATCACCTGTGTAAACCAGACTGGGCTCCTTGCTCTATTTTAAACATTCTCTCTCTCCTACCCAACTCAGGCTCCTTCTGGAGACTTCCATTTCTACTCCAGAAACCCTTGAGAGCAGCAAGAGATCATCAGCAGGAGAGGATCAATAAGGTGAGATGAATTCCCAGTCCCATCACCTCTAACTAAGGCAGGAGAGGGATACTATTCAACCATGACATTACTCTGAGACAAAACCAAAATTTTTACTCTTAAAAGTATCAGTCGTGAATGGTCACACCAGAATTCCAATTAATTGCATATCAACTTAAATGGGATAAATTTGTATGCTGACTGATTTTGTTCCTCAGCTACTCCTTTGTTCAGTCAGTAATGTCCTCAGTGGAGTATCCACCCCTGTCTCCTTCACTAAAAAGCTTCTGTACATCCACTCTTATTGAAGGAATATATTATTGGAAAGAAGACCTTAAGCTCCCAACTTTCTCAGAGAGAGGCAATGTAGCTATTAACTGTGCAAAACTTTTTGTTAGCTCCAAGAAGTCATTTCTTATTCTATGTCAGGCACTTAGGAGTTGCTTAAAAAATATACTGGTTGGGTAATGAATGAGTGAATACTTGTTTTTAGACTCTGTGGCATTGCATCTCAGTGTATTCTAAGGAAGAAACCAACTTGAGCATTGGAGTCCAATCAATCTCTACTTATTAAGGGCACACATTATGCTGCACATAGGCATAACACATAACTTCTCTGAGCCTCAGTTTGCTCATTTTCTCTATATAAAAAAATAGTAATACTTAACTTAAAGCAAGGGCTTTTAGTTTGGCGTCCATGGATCCTTAAGGAGCCCTTAAAATTGAATATGATTTTTGGTACATATGTATTTTTATGAAAGAGTTTTAGATTTCATCACATTCTTTAACTAGGTCAGTGTCTTCTTTAAAAAAAAATATATAAACCACTGCGGCCTTAGATATTTTTATGAAGATGCAGATAATATATATAAAGTACCTGAGAAAGCGAGAACGCACAACAACTGCTGTACAATCTCCTGCCATGGGGGAATGAGATAGCTGAGACTGGTAACAGGTTGTCCCAACCCTTATGAGTTCACAGCCTTCAAGACGCCCTTGAGTAGCTAACTAGGTCACCTTAGGCAAATCTCTTCTCCCTGGCCTGGGTTCTTGTTTGTAATGTGAAAAATTTGTACCTGGTGATCACCCAAACCTTGCAGATATCAACATCCTGACTCTTGCAACTCCCTTAAATCATAAGGATAAAATGCAAATAAATATCGGTATATTCAGCTATGTGCTTCATTTTCTAGAGAGTTCAGGAGAGGGGCTTCTGCTTTTTACCTCGAAGATCACCTGAGTTGGTCACTGAAATTCAGTTCTGAGACAAAAGGAAGTCTGAGAACAGGGTGAGAGAGCATCTTCAGGACTGTGTGTGTAAAGCAGACCAGAGCCTTTGGGTTTCTCCACTGAAAAGAGGTGACGGAGTCACCTGTTTTGGAGGAGCAAAGCAGTTCAGAGGGGCAAAGTGCAGGCAGGACTACCATTTCTCTGCTTCCCCAAATTGCTCAGTCAACTGAAAAAGAAAACCAGACAAACACTCCATTGGACAGCAAACCACTGATTTGCATAGATTTGAGCTGAAAAGAGTCCCTCCTGCTCTCTTTCTTTTTTACTTGGTTCCAAGGGCTCTTGACAATTTTCTCTAGAGAAAAGCTCTCCTCCAGTAGACCCTTGAATTGGGGAAGACTTTTAAACCATCTCTTAATGGTTTTGGTGAAAGAAGAAAGGAGTCTGAAACACCCCTCCCCACCCTTTCCAGTTATGTCAAAGACCAGATGTAAATGTGTAGGGCAAATGGGCAGAAAATCTGCTCATCCTTGGCCAGTTTTTAGATAAGTTTACTACCAAGCCAGGCTGAATTCTCCTACAAGAAAATTGTGAGTAATCCCAAGGAGAAGGTTCTCTAGATAGAATCTTTAACCAAATTCTCATCTGGCTCCTACATTAATCCACCACAAGTTTCACAGTTCCCCCAAAGGGGTTAAACCCATTACCTGTTGCTGCAGTCTGGATAAGGTTGGTCCCCAAAAAATCTCATGTTGATATTGTACCCCAGTGTGATGGTGTTGGAAGGTAGGGCCTATTGGGGGGTATTTAGGTCATTGGGATGGATCCCCCATGAATACATGAGTGCCCTTCCATCCTGTGTGGAATGAATTAGTTCCTTCAAGAGTGGAATGTTTAGTAGAGTCTGACTTCCTCAATTTATCTATCTTGTTTTCTCTCTTGCCATGTGATCTCTGCACATATCTGCTCCCCTTCCTTCTTCTTCTTTGAGTAGAAGCAGCCTGAGGCCCTCAGCAGAGACAGCTTCTCAATCTTGAACTTTCCAGTCATCAGAATCTTCAGTCAAATAAACCTCTTTTCTTTTGCCCAGCCTCAGGCATTCTCTCATGGCGATATTAAATAGACTAAGACACCCATATAGCTCAGTGAAAGCAACATGAATACTTCAACCCTAACTTTAAACATTGGCCATTTCATTTACAAGTTCTGGGATCTTGGTCAAGCTGTGATCTTACTGAGTCTCAGCTTCCCCGTCTATAAAATGGGAGAATAATAGTAACAATATTAAATAGTTATTATGTGTATCTGATAAGTTCATATGTAAAAAGTATCTATAACAGTGCCTGCTAGCCTCCAATCAATGTTGGCTACTGTATTGGTTATCCATTGATGCCTAAAAATTTACCCCCAAAACATTATAACTACAAACAGCAATATTTATGATTTTGAAATTTCTCAGGAAATTGAAATGGCCTGAGTCCTCTGGTTCAAGGTCTTTTGCAGTCGACAATCAAGATGTCAGCTGGGACTACAGTCATCTCAAGACTCAACTTGGAGCAGGAGCTACTTCTAATCTCACTTGCCTGGCTCTTGGCAAGTCTTGTTTCTTGCGGTCACAAGATGGAGAGCTACAGTTGTTCCCTGGCTGTTCCTCAGTTCCTTGTCACATGGACTTTCAATAGAGAAGTTCACAACATGGGACCAGTTTCATGAGAGTGAGGAAGCAGGAGAGAGCAGAAAGGAAGTGCCAGATGGAAGTCCCAGTCTTCTGTAGTCTCATAGGTAACATCCCATCATCTTTGATATATTCTGTTCATTAAAAGCCAGTCACTAAGCACAGCCCATTCTCAAGGAGAGAGAATGGCTCAAAGGCATGAATACCTCGAGGCCATGATCATTGTAAGAAATCTTGGAAAGCTGTGTATCCCACCTCTCATTGGTGTTATTATCTGACAATAGTATGTAGAACAACAAGCACAGTGCCAAACTTGAGGACTCAATAAAAGACTATTGTTATTCTTATGTCATTGCTAGCTCTTAGCAAATTATTTAAACACTGGACAGATTTGACTGAGAGTGTTGGTCCATTGTTATGACCATAGACCCTGAGACTGGGTTACTCAGTGTGGAGTCTCCATTGACATATCACCAAACTCCCTCCTCCTCCTTCTTCTTATAGAAGAATAGTGGCCACAGATGGACAAAATCGGGGAATGGCAAGAAGATCATAAAGGAATAAAAATGATGAAAGCACCAGGATCCAAGAATCTTCATCAGGCTAGAATAATGACAACTTCTCATTAAAACTGATACAAAAAGTGACACAAAACACCCAACTCTAATTTTCAAGGGAAAAAAAAACCCAAAGAAGGTTGGGGAGTGTGTGTCTGTGTGTGTGTGTGTCCAGCAGTACAGCAGTATCCTGGCCAAAAAGAACAGTCAACATAAAGCAAGTTTGTTGTCTGGTTGATGAAAATGTTAAAACAGATGGGACTATATCAACAGAAGAAGATGTTTCAAAGCAATTGAGGTGATAATCTTATCTTTTTTCTGAATGTTCAATCCAGTCCTAAAATCAGGCCTGGTATGAAAGGAATTGCCAAATTGGGGAATACCAAATAGAACTTTCCTTGTAGGGACAGAATCTAAAGGAAACGGTTAAATAAATACATTTTTCAAATTTAAAAGCCTCCTACCTGCAATGAGTTAAAAGTCCTACCATTAGAAGTCTCCAAGCATAGATAGGGTGACTACATTGAACAAAATGTATTTAGATGAGAAATTAGTCTATACAATGGAAATAAAAGGTGCAGCCTATTTCCAGGGGACGGGGGCTGTGAAACTTAATATTGTGGACGAGTAAGAGAACAAAGGTTGTGCCACGTTCTTTGCCATCCAAATGGTCATTGGATGGAATATTTTCCGGAGGACCCAGTCCCATCCTGAGAGCTGAACAGTGACGTATAGGAAAACCTGGGCCCCTCTGCATTTATAGGGCAAAAGAGTGGGAACTGCCCCACCTGCTAGTTCGGCTGCCTTAAGCTCCATTCCACACAGGTTTGGTAATTCCCTAGGAATGGGCATTGTCCTTGGCCTCCAAAGGCAGTTTGGTGGATGCACCCATATTGGACACAGTCTATACCAGCCCACCAGGCCTCACAACCTTGCTCTGGCTCTCATGTTTGTCTTGTTCTGTCTGCTAGATTGTGAGGTAACCTGGGATAGATACAGATTTAAAGATACCTTCCTTTGGGAAGCTTTCCAAAACCGAGCCCTCATCTCCCACCATCTTGGGGCTAAGAGTTCCAAGACATTTTTGGAGCTCTTAGCCCCAAAATCTACAGTGTGGATTTCAACTTGTCTTGTCAGAAAAATCACCTTTTAAGTTAAATTATAACTTTTTCACACATGTATCTAATCTCTTGCTCTCATACATGTTCATTCGTCATTTTAGTTCTTTTCCTCCCTAGCACCTGCTTGTAGTCAAGTTTTAAATTCATTTGTTCAGTCACCTAAATTAAATAAATTCAAAAATTGACTCCCAAATAAATAAATTGAGCCATACAAAATATCGTTTTTTGGATCTGGTTTATTTCACGTGGTATCATGTTTTTGAGGTTCATTCATGGGGTAGCGTGTCTCGGTACTGCATTCTATTTGATGGCTGATTCCTGTCCATTAGTGGCCATAACATGCATGTGTTTATCCACTTATCAGCAGAGGGAAATTTGGGCTTTTTCCACTTTTTGGCTACCATGGATTATGCTGTTATGGACACTCATGTAATGTATTTTATTGTGCCTAATTAGAAGACATTCCAGACAGGACCCAGTGGCTTCCAGAGAGCTCTGGTGAGGAAGTAGCTCTTCTTACAGTCCAAGGCCCCGCCGTGAGAAACCGACATGCCCTTGGAACGTACCCCAGGGTCCTACAAGGAGCTGTGGGTTCACATGGCAGGGCTACAGTGTTCTTCCTGAAGGAGAAGTAGAAGATTCTCCCATCTGTAAAAAGGAAGGCCTTCATGAAATGAGAGACCTTACACTTGTACAGAGAAGCACTCTGTGGTGCCCAGACTCCTGCTGATCTCCCATTCCTGGTTATTTTTGAAGCTAGACCCCTGAAAAGCATTATGCTACATCATCATATGGTTTAGAGTTTATATGAACTGCAAATGCTCACCAAGATACATATAGATAGATTAATATATGCAGTTACGTTTTTGTTTTCAATATTCACTTTGAATGGAATTATAAAGTGCCTCTTTTAGGTCAGGTTTAAGAAAAGGAAAAACAGTAACATCCAAAAGTTTCAGCAATCAAAGGTTTTAGGTACATGCTTTTGTCAATCCTTTTTTAAAGGCTACTAAAAGCATTAAAAACAAGAAAGGAAAGAAAGCACATGTGGTCACCAAGAGCTCTTCCAAGTTCATGTTTACACCAACCCTGCCTTTCTGCAGTTTCTGCAGGGACATCCACCCCATGCCTTAGCATCAAGCCACGAGTCCCAGGCTGTGACCTCACCTCCTTTGTCCAAGCTACATCCCAAAGGACATGTCACCCAGCAGCATCGCTGTGGACAGTAACACAATAACACGCATTTCAGCAGCACATTGAATAAATGCTGTTTTCATTCCAAATACAGTGGTGGGAATCAGAGAAACAATGGCCTTCTTCTGCCCCATGATACAAGTTAAAAATATTGCCTGCTTCTTAGCTAACTCCCATCTTAGCCCTGCACATTTAAAAATACACCCATCAGTGGCTCTGCATTTGAAAATGTATTTTGCATCTGATAATTATGATGCATTTAAAAGGCAAAATTAGAAAGAGCAAAATTAGGCTGACAGGCTTAATTAGCCCTTTCTCTTTTTTTTTTAATGGGTGGAATTCGGGCAACTGTCTGCTCGAGAGGCACAAAGACCCCTGATGGGGGTGATGGAGATGCACCCACTTTTCTATCAACCCAGTCTGTCTGAGAGCTGGATGTGGGGGATTGACTGTGCACAGAGAAATGCGAGACACACGCAACAAGAAGATTACACCCTCATGTCCTCAAGAAACGACATGATTGTGATTACAAAGTAATCTATCAACAGATAATGGAGGACTGCGCACATGGCCTCCCAGAGGCCTGATGTAATCGCGACGGTTACAAGGGTTTATATGTAAAGGGGCGAACTCTGCAGCTTGATGTGTTTTCCAGGATAATTATCACCCACATCTGCCTGCACCTGAAGATCCATTTCCCCCACCAGCCCTGACCTTGCTAAGCAATTATTGAAATGCCTTTCTCTGCACACAGAGAAATGCGAGACAGGGCCCTATAGCTGGGCCCCGCTCCCAAAGACCCCAAGCAATTCACGGAGGAGTGCACCGAGGTGGCCAGGATGGGACTGGAAACTTCCAACCACCTTCTATCTGACACTGTACACTGGATTTTCTGAAATTTGATTCCGCGTCCCTGATCAAGTTATCTTGATAACTGGCTGCTTTGAACTCACCCTGTACACCAGACGGGTGGATCCGTCCCCGGCACTCAAGAGGGGATTCTTGTCTCTTCAAGTCTCCATGGCCCTTCGCAAGCCGCGACAGGCCACGGGAAGCCGAGTTGGGGCACAGTGATCCCAGGTATGAGTCATCCTGATGAATCAGACGTGTCCCTACTTTTTTTTTCAAGCTGTGGTTTTCTTCGTAACAGAGACTTTGCTGTTCTTTTGGCAGCCAGATCTAGAAGCCCTCTGCACGCTAAGAAAGGAGACTCTACTGTACCAAGTCCCCTAGACAGAACCCGGAACGGGCCGCCCCCACTTCAGGCTGTGTGGAATGTTCTGAAACCATCCATGGGGCAGCCACAGAGCTATAGAAAGGGCCAAGATCTGAGTTTGAACCCTGACTCTTAATACTCAGGTGATCTCTGGGCAAGACACTCTACCTCTCTGAGATGAAACCTCCAGCCTGTAGAATTGATGTAGAAAGTCACTGATTTAAGAGAGTGGTTCTCAACCAGGGACCTCTGTGCACCACCACCAGGGGACATCTGGCAATGTTTGGGGATATATTTGTTTGTCACAACAAATGCCTTCTTTCCCACCCTTGGGTGTTACAGAAAAATCCTTCGAGATGCTAACAGTTGGTAGAGATTCAAGTAGTCATTTTCAACGATTCAAAATATTTATTAAGAGTATGTATAACCCAAATGATATAGGCCAGGTTGTAAGGAGAGGGAGGCACATAATCCATGATCCTGCTGTGGTCCTATGTTTACATTATTGCATTTTTTTAAACCTGGTTAACATGTCTGCATGACAATTTGTGGCTATTTCTTCCAAAGGGCCAAAACAAGAGAAATACAAGAACAGGTTGCTAGAAATGGCATAACATATTTCAGTTTATAAAACTTTGTAATTGGAATTTTCCCCAGCTCTAAGCAGAATTGCTTTACCCAGAGTCCTGTCCAATGACGAAATAGTAGCCTCAGCCAGGATTCCCGAGAGAGAGAGAGAGAGAGAGAGAGAGAGAGAGAGAGAGAGAGAGAGAGAGACATATGTATTCACGAGCTGCACACAAAGAGGTGAACCTGCAAATACTCAGAAGGGTGAGAAACGTCAGGAAGGCCTGAGTGGGAATCTCCTGGGGCTTCTTAGCTCCTTGCAGAGGCACCTTCTAGCTACAGCAAACACACCTCATTCACCCTTCATATTTGCAACACAAAATTCTGCAGAGGGGGCAGAACAAATAGTATTGTGATGGTCTGTGAGGGAGAAAGAGGAAATCCAGCAAAAACCCCAAACTGGATAAACAGAGTCCAGGCAATGCTGAAAGTTTTCCACATGCCAGGTTTTGGGGGTCCTTGATTTACCATTCAAGTGAACACAGCTGTAGGAGGGGGTGCAGCTCAGAGTCCAGAAGGGGAGACCAGGGAAGAGCGTTAACTAGGAGGAAGAGAGGACTGTTTGCGGACTAGACTGTTCAATGGACTTGGAATTATTTCCCCTCATTCCTAGCTGCATAAAATAGTTGTCTATTTCAGATGGATTACCGCAAGCTCCCTTAAGTGCTGTTTACACAGTGAGATAATTGCAATAATGGAACCCACCCCTAGTTGTCCCTCCGTTTCAGTCCAGTTTCCCTCATGAGCTTCCATCAAAGCAGCCCTATTTGTGGATGTTCCTCTTAGCCCCCAACGATGAGCCTAAGTGGGAAATGTGTAATTATTCATTTTATGGCTATTGATGGGTCAGCGCTGACTGGTCATTGCCGCCTAGGGCTTTTGGAGAGCAGGGTTGTTAGTTGAGTTGGGGAGGGTTCTGTCTGGAATAAGGATAACCTTCTTCTCACCATCACCAGAACTTTGCCTGCAGAGGTCTGGGAACTTTGTTCTAGGGTCAAGTTCACACTGTAGGACATGTCTTTCAATCAGTTTTGGTGACTGTTGCTTTGTTTGGTCCCTGATGTTCTCGCTTTTTTCCTAAAATTAGCAGTAGGAATAATAGTCTATGCTGTTTCCTTAAATAATTGTCCGTAGCTCGGTGAAGTGTAAAAGTCAAGGTCAACCAGATGCTCAGTGTGCATCTATTGTGACAAGTAAATTCTTGCATGTATACAGTTGGAACTTTTCCACTGAAACCTCCCTCCCACTCAACAGACTTAGCCCTGTATTATGCCTTTATGCCCCCAAGCCCCTATCCAGATCCAATTTTAATGCAAGAATCAGTTTCTCTTGACCTGAGACCTTGGCTCTTATATCCATATCCTATGGCTGCTATAAAAATTTACTTCACATTTAGCAGCTTAAAACAAAATATATCCATTATCTTGCAATTCTGGAGGTCAGAATTTTCACGAGTCTTACTAGGTTTAAACTCAAGGGGTTGCCAGGGCTGGATTCCTTCTAGAGAAGATGCCATTTTCTTGCTTTTTTCCAGTTTCTAGATGCTGCTTATATGTGTTGGCTCCTGGCCTCACCCTCCGTCTACACAGCTAGCCATGGTGGGTGGAGTCCTTCTCATGCCACATCATGTGACTCTACCTTCTTGTGTCCTCCCTTGCACTTGTAAGCATTCATGTGATGACACTGGTTCCACCCAGAAAATCAGAATAATCCTCCAATATCAAAGTCAGCTCATTAGCAACCTCAATCCCATCTCCAACCTTCAATCCTTCTAGTGAGTAGGATGTGGACATCTTTGGGAGGCATGATTCTGACCACACAGTTCCTCTTCTAGGATTATTCTTACCTCTTCTTCTCAGTTTAGTGATTGCACAGACGATTTTTCAGGTAATCATATTTTTTATAGATAATTTTGCATCTTGAGATTTCCTTGTGCTTAGATAAAACACACAGTCATGCTTGCATGCACACACACATATATATGCACACACACGTGCCATCCATTCCAGCTTCATGGAGTAGACCAGAACTAGAATGCAAGCTGCTGTGTAAAGACAGTTTGGGACTGGATTCTGAGTGCTTAGAACAACACCTGCTACACTGCAAGTGGGCAATAAATATTTACTGAATAAATCTATCAATCAGAAGAATAAGTTGCAATACATGGGCCCCAGAATCAGATATAAGGTTAATTTCTTGCCTAGCTACTTAACAGTCAGTCATAGGACCCTCTAGTAAGCCCTTTCTCTAAGATGAGGACAAAGTCACCTGACTAATGGGACTGTTATGAGGTGAAACTTAGTGGAAGACCAGGGATAGGATAACATCCAAAGAGCAGAGGTCTGTGTTGTCCTCGCCCTGGTGGTAACCACCTTGGGTGAGAAGACAGACCCGTAGGCTAATAAGACCCTCAAATGTTAGAGGTGCTTTGAAGGAAATGGGCTACATTCGTAGTAGTAGTTGGGAGATAACGTAGGAAATGGTCAGTTCAAGGAGATCTCATAGAAGTGTGAACCCTCCACCAGAATCGTAAACAAAGAGTGTGTGTCGAAAAGGTAGAGGAAGGAGAGAGGTAGTTCAGTAGAGGGAACACCATGAACAAAGGCCCAGAGGCATGGAACCACCTGGCCTATTCAGGGAACTGTGAGCAGTTGCATGGGGATAGAGTCAAGAGAACATGGCAGGGACACAGCGAGAATTTCCCATGACAGGAATGTAGTATTAAGAGGGCTTGTGACTGGACAAGCCCTGTGTACCTTGTGTTGATGGGTTGGGTATTCCTCAAATGGTTAGCACAGGCATGTGCACTGTTTCTAATTTTATGCTCTTTCTCCCTCATTCATTCACACAAACTGACACACACATGAGGACATGGGTTCTGTCAAAAACACATATACCTCTTGTATTCACATACAACCTAAACTACTAGGATGACATATACATTTGGGTCACACCTTGCATACAAACACATTTGCAGTCCAAAGCACACACATGGGGCAAATAAAACAAACACATCCCAAATGAATACATTCCTACCCATGTGAATAAACACACATGCACACACAAAAGGCACACATGAGAGCATATATATACAATGTACACACAGACTGCACATGCAGACACATGTATGGTCACACAACACACATCCAGGGCATTAAAGACACAGGCACATGAACACTGACCATGCACACCCTCCCACGTGGTTACTAACAAAATCCACACTCAAAGTAAACACACACATACTGAACATATACTCGTATCACTTAAACACACACCCACAATCCATGCACACACACCCCTAGAGAGCATGCACAGTGGACCATGCCAACATGCACACATGCACACACACACACTTTGACCAAGCACACGCAGACTCTTCACTGATTTCTGGAATGTGTCTGGGTTGCAGGCAGGCAGTTGTTTGGCCTGAGGGAGGTTGTGATGATTCTCCCAGCCACAGCGGGCGGGGCAGCTCAGAGACCTGTTTTGGATTACACAGTTTATATCTCCGTCCCTCCCCATGAGTAAGGGTGGTGCAGAAAAGGGGTGTCTTAGTTTTCCCTTGCAGCCAGCTTCTGTCTTTCTCTACCACCCAGCCCCACTGAAGTCTCTGCAGCCCGTGATAATAGGATGTCATCCAAAAGCATTGCTGGGTCTTTTGCAAGAGTTCCCCATGCGAGACTCCCTGCCTAGCCCTACCCCTCCCTTCCAAACTAAGCTGGCAGGGTGCCAAGCCATCTCAGGGGGGAAGTGGGGCAGAGCCAAGCGCCCAGCAGCTCCTGGCACTGAGAGGCCCCCATCAGCTGCTCTCCCGGAGGCCCTGTTTGGGTAATGAGCTCAGCCCGCTCTTGAGCTCTGCAGAAAGGACTCCCTCACAACATCTGCTTGGCCTATCTGGGACTAGTCAAGCACAGCTTCCTCTTCTGCCTGCACTCATCTAGGAATTGGGTTCCAATGAGCTGGAACCTGGTGCTTTCGCCTGAAGTTTTGACAAGTTGTTTCCTGGCAGCAGCCAGGATGGAGCTGTGACCTCCATCTGGGTTAATGAGTGGAAGACTTGCTGTGTGCCTACCACACTGTCCCCTTCCATTGTCCTGCTTCAAGGAGCTCACAAACAAGGTGGCACCTCATTTTGGGTGTCAGGACTCATCCTTGGAGACTGTCCTATACCCGCAGTCAGAGCGAGTCTCAACAGATGTAGACCAAGCCCCTGCTCTGTGTAAGAGAAGGAGAAGAATGGCTGTAAGTGTGCAGAGGGATGCTCATAATGCAACTCAGATGTTCTCCAGGGCCCGCACTCCTGAGAGATTTAATCAAAATTAGTCCAAATGCTGATTCCACAGTTGTGAGAATCCAGAGCGGTCCCCAGATTTGTTCTGAATTTCCTCAACGTTTTCTTTCTCACATTTCTCCAGGCTTCTGAGTACACAAAGCACCTGCCTCAAACTCCACCCAATCAAGCTGAACAAAAAGCCAATTTCTTAAAGAATTTGCAAAACAATTCCATTTGTCTGAAACATTTTGAGCTTAGTGGCTTTGCTGAAAGGTTCATGGTCACAGGAAAGGGTGCATTGCAGGGTCCCCAATTGGTCTTCCATTCCACTAGCTTCAGTACCAAACTCACTTCCCATCTTCCTCCTCTTTCTCAGGAGTAACACTCAAGTCTGTCCCCCTTTCTACTTGCCTGCTCACTTTCAGGCCTAGGAAGATTAGCTCCCATCACTTATCCCCCCAAAAGACCTTTTGGAATAGTCTTCTCTCCCAAGAGTATCTATCAATAAGAAATTCTCATGACAGTTGCCAAGAAAATAAAATATCCCCCATGACATTACATCATAAAGTCCTGTGCTTGCCAGAGGAGTTGCTCAGACAAAGGTGAATAGAAATCATTCTACCAAAAAGACACCTGCATGCATATGTTTATTGCAGCATTATTGACAATAGCAAAGTCATGAAACTAACCTAGGTGCCCCTCAAGGGTGTATTGTATAAATAAAATGTGGTACATATATACCAGAGAACACTATACAGTCATAAAAAAATGGAATCATGTTTTTTTGCAGCCACACAGTGCAATGGAATAACTCTCATTCTGAGTGAATTATTATTGCAGAAACAGAAAACTGAACGTGGCCTGTTCCCACTTACAAGTAGGAGCTAAGTACTGAATACACACATGCATAAAGATGAGAAACACAGACACTGAGAACTCCTGAAGTGGGGAGGAAAGAAGGTTGAAAAACTACCCAGTGGGTGCCATGCTCACCACCACCAGACCTCACCATCACCATCACAAAATATACCTATGTAACAAATTTGTATATGTACCACTTGAATCTAAAATAATAATTTTTTTGAGTTGGAGTCTCACTTTATCTCCCAAGTTGGGATGCAATGGCATAATCACAGTTCATTACAGCCTCAGAATCCTGGGTTCAAGTGATCCTTCTGCTTCAGTCTCCCAAGTAGCTGGGACTATAGACAAATGCCACTACATCTGGTTAATTTATTTTTATTTTTTTAAAGATGAGGTTTCCATATGTTGCCTAGGCTCATCTTGAACTCGTGGGCTCAAACAAACCTCCTACCTCAACCTCCCAAAGTGCTGGGATTATAAGTGTGAGCCACCATATCCGGGCTAAAATAAAATAATTTTGAAAGGAAAAGTGAGCTTTGGAAGCCAGAGAACATTTAATAGCAAGGAGACACCTGATTTCTATCAGCTAAATGAAGAGAGGACTCAGGAACTGGGTGTCAAGTCTGACCCTTCCTTACCCAAGCGCTGGTGAGACCACTGAAGCTAGAGTCGGAAGTCCGTGCCCCAGATGGGCCCCCAGGAAATGTGTCTCCAGCCAGGCTCTGACATCTTTGTTCCATGGTGACAACAAAGGCCTGAGCTCCAAATACCCACCCACACCCCCAAGCCACTGTGGTCTCTCCAGGCCAAGAGGGGCAAAGAAGGGGCAGGCACAGGTTACAGGCCTCCTTGGAAGAGTTGACTGGGGGCCATTCATACGCAGGAGATTTCCCTTTCAACAAAGTCTGTTTGTTTCCCCCAAGAGCCTGGAGTCTCCGTGCCAAGACAGAATGACTCACTGGCTCCCAGGCCCTTGCCTCGCTCCAGGAGACACTCAGCTACTTCTTTGCATAGAGCAGCAGAGCAGCCTCCCTCTGGCTCCAGGCCAATGTGGGTGCTACACAGTGAGCTTGGAAACTCAACATGGAGAAGGTTCCGTGTGTGACTCTTCAGGCCTCAACCTCATTGCAGGATGCCCACATCCATGCATGATGGCTTCCTTCAAGCGTTCAAATGGCGTCAGTTTAGAAGTGAGTCCAGCCCCCCTCCACAAGCTCCCTCATCTGGAAGTCTCCCAAAGCCATGGCCAACTTTGAATGCAAAAGCATGGATGCTCATGCTGAGTGGTTTGAAAAACATCCTTTTCAGTATTTGATAAACTTCCAGAAAAGATTTGTCCATGAGAGAAATGTATTTCTTCAGAGCAGTCAAGATCAATCATCGACACAAGAAACATATCTTCGTTGATGAAAACACTGGATACAAATTCAACTAGTTGTCCTGACTGAGCTTTAGATTCGTAGTCTATGGTAAATGACCTCACAGGGCTGGGCACGGTGGCTCACGCCTATAATCCCAGCACTTTGGAAGGCCGAGGTGAAAGGATTGCCTGAGCTCAGGAGTTTGAGACCAGCCTGGGCAACATGGTAAGACTTTGTCTCTACAATAAATCAAAAATTTAGCCAGATGTGGTGATACGCACCTGTAGTTCCAGCTACTTGGAAGGCTGGAGCAAAAGGATCAGCTGAGCCCAGTAGGCTGAGGCTGTGGTGGCCATGATTGTGCCACTGCACTCCAGCCTGGGTGACAGAATGAGACTCCGACTCAAAAAAAAGCCTCACCAGATTGTTGTGAAGATTCAATAAGAAAATAATAACCATGGAGACAAGCCAAGAAATGCCCTCAGTATCTTACAAATATCATCTGACACCATCCCCCTAATCTCCATCACAGGGCCCCAGGAAGTGCAGGCACCTTCATACCTATTTTGAATGAACTGAGCCTGGAGAAGTTAAGTGATCTAAGTTCACACAGCTAATGAAAAGCATATTGTGCAGCAAATTAGTAGGACAACCAGATAGAAAAAGATGAACACAGCCTACCTAGAGAGGCAAAAATGTTTTAGTGGTTTGTAAGTACATTAGAAGCACATGTATTAATTGGCAATGTGTAGGCTAATTATAAAGCTCGTTCATCTGTTCAATGAAAACAGTTTCCATAGGTCCTTCCTTATATCAGCCTCAAGGCAAGTTACCTCCTAAAACAGAAAGTAAGATATAAACCTAAAGGCAATCTTGTTTGATTTTTCTCATGTTTCTTCCCAGTAAGGAAGATGTTACTTATTCATTCAACAACAACAAAAAAAACTTATTCAGTACCTCCTTTGGGTCATGCACTCTTTTGGGACTGGGAACAAAATGGGTGACCCAAAGACACAATGGAATCTACCATGCAGGACAAGGTTGATCTACCTCAGGACTAGTGAGATTCTGGGTTGGATCATTCCTTGCTGGAAGGATCTGTCCTGTGCTTTGTGGGATGTTTAGCCACATTCCTAGTCTCTACCTCCCGGATCCTGGTAGTACCTCTCAAGATGTGACTGCCAAAAAGTGCCCAGATGTTGCCAAATGCCCTGTGGGGTCAAAACGCCCAATTGGGAACCATTGCTGAAGAGGAGGAGAGAGTCATGAATCAAACACGGACAGCTATCGGCACAGGGGAACTTGGAGGACCACCCCACATTTAATTGTCTTGGTAGATATCTAGGTGGAGATTCAAGCCCAGCAGAACTAGTCAGAAGTAGTTTGAGGGCAACGAGGGAGACGGGCTTTGGAGGCATAGCAGAGGCAGAGGGAACAATGTGACCAACTCTGAGGGTGGGACTCAGCAATCTGTGCATGGAGGGATCCTGATTTGGGGTCTATGTTACTCAACATCCAGGTCAGTGCTCTGGTTAAGACTAAACGAGGCATCAGCCAGCGTACCTTTCACTCAACACAAGGAATAAATGGCAGAAGCTATAGTCCAGAAGGTTTAGACAAGTTAGAACCATGAGCCAAAGTTGTGAGGCGCTAACAGGAGCAAATGCAAACCCCTGAATTATGGCCCCCAAAATACCTAACTAATAAAACAGGGCCCCCCTAGCTGAAAGGTAAAAGACTTGAGAAAGCTTTGAGTGCAAGCCAGTGCTTCTCACACTCATTCTTGCATAAGAAACCCCTTGAGGGCTTATTAAAGCACAGATTGCAGAGTCCCACCCACAGAGTTTGTGATTCAGGAGGTCTTGAGTGGAACCAGATAGTTTGCATGTCTAAAAAGTTCTCGGGTGATGCTGCTGGTTAGGGCATCCACCTGTGAGAACCACTGGCGTCAACCTTAGTTTCCAAAGATGGTAGTAGCAGCAAGGTCATATTAACAGAGATATGGTGTCTAGTACAAGAAGGTGAGAATCTCAATGCTCAGACAAGAGCTGATGTGCCAGAAATAATGCTAAGCATCATATTTTAAGGGGATTCTTGGTAAACTGGAAGATCCCCAAAGAAGAGTGAGAAACCTAGACTATATGAAAAGTGCTTGAGGAATGCAGGGCATTTGACCTAAAAAAAAAAAAAGAAAAAGTTAGGGAAAGAATTTAGAAACTGCCTTCAAATAGCTGAGAGACTGTACTGTGAAAAATAGATTGGATTTGGCTTTTGTTTTCCAAGGTGGACCACATTAGTTCAAGACAGTGTTAGCCAAGGTGGGAGTGTCAAAGACAAAGGTTTGGGCTCAATGTAATCTTGTAACAGTGGAAGCTCTGGTGAAGCACTGTTCAGTAGACGCATCATGAGAAACATGTAGGTAATTTACAGTTGTCTAACAGCTGTATGTAAATGTGAAAAGAAACAGGAGAAGTTAATTTCAATAATGCATGTTTTTTTACGAAATGCTTCCAAAATGTTATCACTTTTACATGCAGTCAGTATTAAAATTATGAATGAGAGAGTTTACATTCTTTTTCTTTGTACTCAGTGATCTAAACTAGTGTGTGTTTTATACTCACAGCACATCTTCATCCAGGCCAGGCCCATAACGGTGCTCCCTGGATACACGTGGCTCTTAGCTCCCATGTAGGACAGCCAAGCTCTCTTGAATCCATCACCAAGAAGTGAATGATTGCCCATTTTAATCAGTGCCCCTGTCCTGTTATCAACGTTTAGATTGAGTGGTATTTGTATCTCCCTCCTATATATTTTATTTTATTATTATAGAGACGAGGTCTCGCCTAGTTGCCCAAGCTGGTCTCAGACCTGCAGGCTCAGGCTATTCACTCACCTTGGTCTCCCAAAGTGCTGGGATTACAGGCTGAGCCACCAAGCCTGGCTATTTTTATTTTAAATTAAAATAAATTTGTTATGAATTTTTATATATCTTTGAGAATTTCAAAGATATTATATTAAGGTATCTAGAAGAAGCCTGGGATGTCCTAAATAGAAATGATATCATGACTCTTTTTCTTATAGGTGACAGGAGGCTCTATTCAATCTAGCTGAAGAATTATTTATCAGTCCACATTCTGAAAAGACCAGTGTGGACTCTGGTTTCTGGCATGATATATTCAGATATATCAACTGTGTCACCAGAAACTGCTTCCTGTGGCTCCCAGATTCACTTCTGTGCTTTGCCTTCATTCTCTGCCTGGA
>NW_007256045.1:1290417-1332798 GCF_000164805.1 Carlito syrichta
CTCCCCCCCCCCCCGCGCTCAGCGCAATGTAGAAATGTGGCCACTGGAGGCTACAATCATTTCGGTGGGCATTGCCTGTGGAACAAAGCTGCTTTTGTCAAATAGTTCCAAAAAGTTCTAGATTTGAGGCTCATTGACTTGAATTGGCAGTGCCCTGATTATTTCTGAATCCAAGCATTATGGAGTATGTATTTGGTCAGGGCTGAGTTGCCTCTGAAGTCAGGTTTATAGAAGGACAGATCCATGCAGGCTTCAAGAATGGGGTTCGCTAGAAGAAAGGAAAGAAAGAGGAATGCTGGTTTTCCCAGAGATGAGTGTTAATGACAGAGGCCAGCAGAGCATTTTGTCCTGGTTTATGATCATTGCCTTTGAGAAGATACAGCTTACCTGTACTACAGAGACACTGCTTGGAATTTCATCAATGAGGATCTGGATTCAAGGCACTTATCTTAAGTATGAGAGCCACATACTTTGCTTTTGATTAATCTATTTGAAGAAGCCTTGTCCTGTGTGACTGAATTTAGGTGACAGCCTGAGCCTAGAATGAGGCCCCAGAGTCTGGAAAATAAATCTAGGTTTACAAAATTCCCAGAAAATATAGAAGAATTACAACTGAGCTGGATGTGGTATATTATTTTCCTTCCTTCCCTCAAACAATGAGTTTTAAGCCAAGATGGTGATTGCTCTTCATCAAAATGTCCAGGATCAAAGATGTGCAAAGTCTGAGAAGACTCAAAGCCTGACTTCTTCAGATTTCTGAATATCCAAAATACAAACTGGATTATGCATTTCATCTGAATCTTGCAGCCCTCGCTCATAGGCAATCTTTCCTTGTACCAGTTACTCATTCCATTTAACCCACTAATTTCCTCCCATGGGGTCAGTTTCCTCAAAGTCATGTTCTTTTTTTCTGCTCACATATACCTAGGTAGTTATTAAATTCATCCAACAATCTAGACAGGACCATGCCTGAAATCTGCACACATGCAATGAATTCAAAAAAAGACAGGATTCCAAAAATTGACAAAGGCAAAGTACAAAGTATACAAAAAAGTATTTAGTATTTAGTATTCAACAAAATGTCTTTAGTTACATTATATGTGATTCTGTACCTCAGGTTAAGGCTAAATTAGAAGTAGCAATAACCAAGAAATATTAGTTACAACGTGACAAGGTTTCCCTTCAAGACACAGAACACTTTCCTTGCCTAATTTGTGGGCTCCTATTCATCCCTCAAGAATTCGCAAAAAAATTGTTGGCTCATTTCCTTGGAGATTTCCACACACTGCTTCTGGGGGCACTTCTCTTCTTCAGTCTATTTAACTGAGACTGTGAAGCTACATGTTTTAATGCAGTTAGACTGTTATGGACTGAAGTCTCATCTCTCATTTCTTAACTGTATATCTAAAAAGTTCTTAAATTTGTCTGAATCTCAATTGTCTATAAAGAAATTACAAACCCCATTTTGCTGGGTGTTTTTTTTTTAAGATATGAACTAATGTATGCAAATTACTTGTGGCATAGGCACTCAATAACTAGTGACATTGTAATTATTATCACACTGAACTGTGGTTTCTTGTTTATAAATTGGTCTTCCCCATTAGACTCTGACCTCCTCTAGGGCAGGGACTGTGTCTTATTAAATTTTATGTCTCAATCCAGTGTTAAGAAATACATGTTTGTTGAAATAATAACATGAATAAATAAACAAATGCATACAGATGAAGACACAGTCCGCAGCCAGTCTCTGGGGGACTGTGGCCCCAGAACAATCACACTAGATCAAACCCTTTCGTTTTTAGTTGAATACCGAGCTCCATATTAGACTAAATCACTTGGAATTTTTAAAAAATTGCCCACAGTCAATGTGGGCAGTTTCACATGATTCAAACCGATTGAGAGCTACAAAGCCTTGAGTTTATTTTCAATGTCTTTCAAATACCACTGCATGATTAATTGTATTAAATAACTTACGGATCCACCTCCCTTCAACCACATTGAACAAGCAGAGATGTAAAATCAAAATAACAGTGTTTGTAAATGGAAAATGCCTGCTTGCCACTGAAGCCGTAAGTCTTGCAGGCCCTGAAACCTCGAAGTTTGCTTTCTGAAATCCAAGCTCTTCTCCACACCCTGTTTTTGAACTAGAGAACCTGCCTTGTGTATTTTCAGCTTGAAAACAAACACACATTTATCCCACTACAATCTACCAAGTAACATTGCTCCAGGTACCTTGAAACCTGAAAATTCAACTCTAGAAGGGACACAGGTAGTAGGCACCAAAATCACCTCTTAGCCCAATTGACTCAGAAGCTGTCTGACTAGGCCAACACCCTTATTAAAAAAAAAAAAAGCAGTCTCTTATTTGGGTTCAAAAACTCCTTCAGTACATAGTGTTAATCTCATCCTAACCATATTTTGTAAATACAAAGCCTAGTTCAATGGTCCCACTGAGACCACATTTCCCAATAATGAGGAAAATGGCATTTACAGGAAGGTCTGGAACTTTCCTTCAGTAGCCTGCATTTTTGTAAGTCCTGTATGAAACCTCCATGTGGGCATGACTAATGGATCCACCTAATTAAATTTTTACAGCATTCCAGGGCTGGAGTGTCAAATGTTTGCTTCCACCTTGAATCCTTGTAACACTGTCAAGTAAGTCTCTCATCCCATCCCCCTCCCACACACACCTTTTTTAGGGGCTGTCGGCTGCATTCCAATGTCATATGAAATCAGAATTTGACTGATGAGGATGCAGACATGGATTGCCAAACAATTTTTGCAAGCTGGCCTACCTTCACCTATTTAGAAAGGTTAGAAACAGCAACAATTACAACAGTAAAATCTTTCCAGCCAGGGTAGGATTCTAAAGGAGCAGGTGAAGAAATCCTCGCTCATGAAAAAGATCATCACCGCCGTTTACAAATCCTTGCTGCAAAAGACCAAAGTGTGTATTTAGTAAGATGGACTTTTAACTTTGAAAGCCTACTTGACTTCAGTGGATTCTATAAACTTCAGGGGGGAAAAGGGAGGATCATCTGTAATATGTATCTTGTTCTTTGTTATTTTATTGGTTTCAGAATAGAGGCATATGATTAAAACCTTTGCTTATCTCCTTACTGAAGGTGAAGGTTGGTCACAAAATGGATAGCTGATTTGAGAATATGTTTAGAATGGAATCAAACTTTAGTGTCTATCAACCATGAGACTTGAGCCAGGACACTGTGGGTTCCAGGCAGTGGGTCTCCTTACCGATATCATGGACACGCTGGAGGTGCTTTCTTGAAGACAGATACTCAGGATGGACACCTGTCAGTCACTCCCTGGACGCACTGTAAGCCATAGCTTCTTTAATGTATCCATCCACATCATCTACATCAGAACCACCCAGCGAGCTTGTTAAAATGCAGTCCTCGGACCCTAACCCAAATCATCTTAGAATCCGGAAGTGGAGGCAGAGACTCCACGAGATTGTCAAAGAGCTTGCAGGCAAGCTTCCTGAGCCAGAATTTGGAGTTCCAGTGTTCTGGGGGCACTGGGAAGGTCACAGCCTAACTCCACACCAAAAAGGGAGCTGAGGTGGCAAATAACAAAAAAATTGTACAGCAAGTAAGGCCAGATGGAGGCCCATTCCAGAGAACCAGGTCACCAGCACAAGGAAATTGTTGTTTTGGTCCAACCATGAGGTCCCTGTGGACACACACAGGCTAATGCCACTCCAAAACGAGCCCAGAGATGAATTCTTCTAGTCTAAGACCTACAAGGAAACAGTGATAGTGGGGAAACTGTTTCTGGTGTCTTTCTCTGCCTCTTCCCCTAACTGGTCTACCCCCTACACACATACTCACACTTGCACACACCTGCCTTGAAAAAATATCTGTAACCCATATAGATTAGCACAGAGCTACTATACCCTGACTCTAGCTGAGATAAACTCCCATCTCATCAAAAGATTTTTCTTTCTAATTCATCTTAGGAAAATCATTAACCACAAGCAATTCAGAAAACCATCTCCTTCCAAGAGCTCCATCCTAATGTGGGAATTTGCTAATCCCACAACAGACGGTTGACTGGAGTCAGGGTAAGATGAAATTGTCAGACATTTATGATGTAGCTTGGCAGGATTCCTTGGAAGCCACTCCTCCTGACTCCGATTCTAAGATGAGCCTAGGACCACACTGGACAAAACAGTAGTGAAGTATGGTAGATTCAACAGGGCTTTACAATAAGTGTCTTCAGTTAGCATTGGCTGTATGAACTTACTGAGCCTCACACTCACACTTCTTTTCTGTAAGCTAAAAGTTTATGAAGAAGAAAAAATGAGACCATGTAGGAAACACCTAGCCCAGCAAGCTAGGACACAATAATAAGAAGGAGTTGATAAATAATTGGCCTGGCAGAATGCCTACATTCCACAGACTTCAGGTTTCAGAAAGTTCTCAGTTTGAATCTTGACTCTTCCACCTATTGGTTAGGAAATTTGGGGAAAGTTTCTTAACCTCTCTGAATGCCAAGTTTCTCATCAGAATAAAAATAACACCACTACCAAAATCAAAGAACTGTTGGGAGACTTTTTGCATGAATATCTTATAAGAATTTGTGTTAGGCAAGATGAATGTTTAGAGATGACCAGCTTCTTCACGTACCCTTTCTCTTTCTCCTCCTCCTCTCCTCTCCCTCTTCCTCTCCTCTCCCTCCTCATCTCTTCCTCCTTCCCCTCCTCCCCTTCCCTTCCTCATCCTCTCCTTTCCCTTCTCCTTTTTTTGCCTTCTCCCACAACTTGTTCTACTTTTTCTTTCTCCTTCTTCTCCTCTTCCTCTTCTTCCTGCTCTTCTCTAGTAAGAAGGCTAAGCCATGGGAAGAAAAAACAAAGGTAGTTACTTCCTGCCTTGGGGAAAACATTAAGCAAGGAGAATGGAGGGCTAATGAATGTGCAACTCTTAGAGAAGGGTTCATTCCCAATAACACAGGTCACTGACTGATCTTCCAGAAAAAGTCAATCTCCATTTCTCATGTCATCTGGGGTTCGGGAAATCTCCCCTTGACTGGTCAATTTGGGGATCGGATAAACTTAAACTGCCCGAAAGGGAAGAGATTTTTTCCCCCAGTGCTGAGGGCATTTCTTTCTGAAATGTTTTTCTTTCTTAGGCAGGGAATCAACAGATTTTTTAATCTTTTGAATGGCTTCAAAATGCACATGCTCAAGAAGACAGACGGATCTTTAGACCTAATAAGATTTATTACTAGCCGGGCTCGGTGGCTCAGCCTGTAATCCCGTGCCTTTGGGAGGCTGAGGTGAGTGGATTGCCTGAGCCCGCGGGTTCGAGACCCACCTAAGCAGGCGAGACCTCATCTCTACAAAAAAATCAAAAAAAAAATTAGCTGGGCGTGGTAGCGCTCGCCTGTAATTCTGGTTACTCGGAAGGCTGAGGCGGAAGGATCACCGGAGCCCAGCAGGTGGAGGTTGTGGTGGCCGGGAGTGGCCACTGCACTCCAGTCTGGGTGACAGAGTGAGGCTCCAACTCAAAAAGAAAAAAAAAAGATTTATTACTTCTAATTTCTGAGCTCTGTACTCTTGGACAAGGGGCTAAACTAACTCTCTCTCCTCTCCCCCCATTTCTTCATTTTAAGAAGGAGGAGTTCTATGGGGGGTCTCTGCCTTCCATCAGCCTCCTCATCCCTGGGCAGAGAGCCAGCATCATTTTGCGAGGTGACCTCAGGTTTATCTGGGTTTATCTTGGGTGGAGGACATATTAGCTGATTGGACTTCGAGGCTGGTTTCGAAATGAGGACCTTAAAAATAAAATCCCAATTCCTCAAAAGGTTAAACAGAATTATCCATGACCCAACAATTCTACTTTTAGTTCTATACTTAAAATAATTGAAAACAGATCTTCAAACAAATACTTGTACACAAATATTGACAACAGCACTACTAGCAATAGCCAAAAGGTGGAGACAGTCCAAATGCCCATCGACTGAGTATAAACAAAATGTGATCTATCCATACGATGAAATATTATTCAATTATAGAGAAATTAAATACTGACACATGTTACAACATGGATGAAGCTTGAAAACATGAAATTATGTGAAAGAAGCCAATCATCATATTGTATGATTCTATTTCTAAGAAGTACCTGCAATAGGTAAATCCATAAAGACAGAAAGCAGATCAGTGGTTGCCAGGAGCTGAGGAGAAGGAAAAACGAGGAGTGATTGTTTAATGGGTATGAGGTTTTCTTACAGGGTGATGAAAATGTTCTGGAGCTAGGTAGGGCTGATGGTCACACAGCATTGTGATTCTTCAAAATCCCACTGAATTGTACACTTTACAATGGTTGCTTTAGTGTTATGTTAATTTTACCTAATTAAAAAAAAAATTCAAGTCAACATGTGGGTGTTTTGATTCAGTGTGAAGAAAACAGAAGAAAAAGGAGATAGTGATTGTCAAAGTACTGATTAAAAATTTGCACTTTGAGGGCAGGGCAGTCCCCTAAATCTCTTTAATTAAGACATAGAAGACAACGGCAATGGGAGAAACAGCAGTTCAACAGATAAATAGCAACTGAGAGAGACGCGAGCCAATGGCTTCTTGGGGCTGGTCAGCTGCGCTGATTTTTCTCAAGTCAAGTTAACATGTTAAGTGTGCAAACAACACTCCTGATTTCTTTGTTCCCTGTCTCCCCGACCCTCTCCACCAGCTATCTTGGCTTGGCATGCATCCTATTTTCCGAGCGACAGCTGTGCACAGTTGAATAGTAAATCAAACACCCTAAAAAACTGTTGTTTTAAAACAATGTCTCAGATTTCCCAGATATTTCATTTCTGTTTTCCTTCCCAACACCCCTTGCCTCAGACAGCAGTGGTGGTAACTCATTCAGGTAGCGAGTGGGCCACTGCCTTGTTCAGAGGAAATTCATCAGTGAGTTCCCCTTGAGAAATGGTTTGGGGGGGGCAGAATTGACAGACAGGTTACAAACAGTGCAGGTTGATCCTGTATATTGCTAGAAAACATGTTTTTAACACATGCTTTTGAACAAGAAGGGATTGGCTAGCCGGGGTTTTCTGGGGATACATATCACCAGGATAAACCCCAAGTTTGCAAGAATACTGACTACCCGCATCCTCGTTTCTGTGAAAGCTTTTGCCTACATCTCCCAGGGAAGGCTGTGTTTTTTCCAACCTCTCTGTCTGGGGGAGGCAGATTTCCTATGGAAAGAGACAAATTATCTGGTGAAGGCTTTCCTCAAAGGGATGGTGGGGGGCTTCCTGGAAAATCTCACACAAATGCACAGGTAAACACACATTTACAAGCCCTGGCGCTATAGACGCCCCAGCTTGGCCTCTGATTTAACTGAAGTCAGGATTTCTCAGTCTTGGCATGATTGACATTTGGGTTTGATCATTCTTTGTTGGTGGGGGATGGGAGCTGTGGCAGCTCAGAAAGGTTAAATGACTCACCAAGGTCAAAGGGCTACTAAGTCACAGAGCTTATCACACATTTGCTCAGCAAACATCTCATGCCACTTCCTATGTCCTGAGCATTAGCATGGGCACTGCCAGTCAGGAGATATTTATAGACCATCTATAAGGTGTCAATACTGTGGATACAAGAGAGAAAAAGGCACACCTCCTCCATGTAAAGGAAACAGAAAATAAACATGCAAACCAGAGCTTCTCTGTCTCTGCATTATTGAAGTTTGGGATTTGATCATTGATGGAGGGGGCTGTCCTTGGCATGGCAGGAAATGTATGGGCAGGAAGGACGTGGCAAAGCTTCCGGGCCTCTACTGAATTCTAGTAGCATCCCCCAGTCGTGACAGTCAAAAGTGCCCCCGAACATTGCCAAATGTCCCCTGGGGCGCAAAATCACCCCTGGTTGAGAAATGCTGACATAAAGGGAATTTAAGAAAACAAACTTCAAATGGAATGGAGTTGTCTAAGTAAAAATAGAACGTTTTGTGTCCAGATATTGTATTCCAGAGATGACCTTCCTCTAGAAGGAATATTCAGAGACGGGGGCTGCTTCTGCAGTAAAATAAAATCAACCTAGCAAGTAAAAAGGCAGGATTTTCATCGTAACTGAACTAGTCCATTTATCCAAAAATATCTTCTTTAATCACTCATTTATTGATAGTGTTCTCATGAGATGGTAAAGTCCATGAAACCAGAAACTTTGTGGATCTGGGACACCGCAGCATTTCCAGAACCTGCAGCAGGGTCAGACCAAAAGTATTGGACCATAAATGAAAAAAAGTGGATAAATCCTGACAACTTCCTTCTTGGGAGACCTTCATAGTCTTTGCTCCTCTTTCCCTTACCTTCTCTTATTTATCCATCTTTGTCTTTCTGGCCTTTTCTCTCTTTCCATCTACACCAAAACAAGCCCACACATTGTCAAGTACAAAAGCAAATACACAAATGTTCCTGCAAGCAGACACACACATACCCACCAACACACCAAGAGGAAATTCAAAGTAAAGACCAAAAGGCCAAAATACATGTCCTTGACTTAACATTCTGAAAAAAATCAAACCCATGCAAACTCAATAACAGACCACCGGGACACAGATTGTACCGGAACGATCAACCGGCCCAGGATTCTCTTGGCATTTGTCGATATGTCACAACTTGAGGGCTTGATGCCCTCACCATGAGGTCACCAGAAGTTCTGAGTCCAAGCCAAGACACCATGTGATCCTTTGCATTCAAAGTTATACACATTTGCAGTGAAAAATAACACTAAGAATCTATCCCTACTCCCTCCGAAAAGAAACAGCCATTCTGTGGTTACGAAGCCAGTAGAAAGTGGTTCCCGTCTCTTGGCAAGATTATTAAAGGCTGCCTGAGCAGGCAGAGATGCAGTTCAGAAAACATAATCATTTATTTACCCAGATAAATTTGATACTTGCTACATAAACTTGAGGGCTGTTTGTTAAACACTTTCTATGCTTTTCTACACCCAAAAGACTGTAACTGTGCCTTTAGATTGGAGAGAAAGATTGGAAAATGGCAAACCAGGCAATTAAATAAAGTATATGCATTTAATTTTTAACATGCTTTTCCAGACTTGCCACAAGAGCCAATTTCAGGTAACTCACTCCTGGCAACCTAAAATAAAAAGTGACCTCTTGATCCGAAATAATTGAATTCATTTTCATTCTTCTCCTAGATGGAAGTGAACACCTGTTCATCTGCCATTCCTGATGAGCAGAGACAGTTGAGACCCAGAAGCCTCTATGCTAAATCAAAGCATCCATCCTTTTCCCAAACTGTACACAGAGGAACTGTTAAAGATTAGGGGACAAAGTCTTAGAAACGCATTGATTCAAACCCAAATTATATTTGGGCTAAAGAGGGGACCAGAACATTCATAGGAACCACACACCATCCTATATAGAGTACCAAGTCTGAGATATAAGCAGAGTTTGGAGTTCTTTCCAAATGCCGGCCCATCTCCTGTGATTAGAAGTATTGTCAGATCAGACTGCATGAGCTCAACTGTCCCCAGGAAGGTCAGACTCACACAGCCCCTGAGGAAACTTTCTAATCTTCACAGTTTCCTTTGTGCTTCTCAATACTCCTAAATCGCATTTATTAAGCATTTAATATGTGTCAAGGTGGTCTAAGCACTTTATGAGACTATAATCCTATCCCAAACCCTAGAAAGTGCTATTTTGTTATCTGTGTTTTATAAGTAAATGATTAAGACCTAGGGAATTCAGGTAACTTCCAAAGTTTTCACAGTTGCTGAGTGGTAACAATGGGATCTGAGCACAGGCCACATTCCCTCAGAGCCAACACTCTTGCAACTACAATTGAATCTCCTCTACACTCTTCTCTCCTCACTCTCCACATAGGACATTCCCAGTTCCTCCATACCTTCAGTCATCGCCTCTGTGATATTCATCAAAAACAATTCAATGTTCATACCAACTCCAATCTTTTGATAATGGCTGCCTGAATCATTGTGCTGCAGCAACCAGGCTCAGTGGAAAAAAAAAATCTATGATTGATTAGTGATGCCTGCTCTGGATGCAAAAATGGCAGTTAGTGATTAGTAGCACGTAGGCTACCTATTTGCTGACGACTGTTCAATTTCCACTGCTAACCAATAAGTTATCTTCTGATTTCCAAAGGCAGAGTTTCAACTGCCTACTAGACATCTCCACTAGAAAGTCCTTTGGGTATCTCCGACTCCTCAAAGCTGGCTTCTTCTCTCATGCTTTCTAACCAGGCTTAAAAAATAACTACCAACACACGTTTCTAAACTACCAACCTGAGAGCTGAGCTTAGCTCTTCCCTCTCTTTCATCTGGTATGCCAATGAATCACACATCTTTTCCATTCTACTTTTCAAAAATTTTGAGAATCTGCTATCTCTATCACATTCCCATACCTAAAGTCTAGGATAGGACTTCATTTCAAGTATTGCAATAACTAACTATTGCTCCTGCCTCCAGCTCCAGATTTGTTCATCCACTGCCAAGTATTCCTTTTTTGTTTTGTTTTTGAGACAGAACTGAGGTCTGCAGTGGCACAACCATAGCTCACTGTAGCCTTGAACTCCTAAGTTCAAGTTGTCCTCCCAAGTAGCTTGAACTACAAGTGTGCACTACCATCCAGACTATTTTTTTTTTAATTTTTGCTAGAAACAGAGTCATGCTATGCTGTCCAGGTTGGTCTGGAACTCCTGTCCTTAAGTGATCCTCCCACCTTGGTCTCCCAAACTGCTGGGATTACAGGTATGAGTCACCACACCTGACCTCTTTCTGAAGTGCTAATCTGGATATATATTTCTCCAGCCCAAATACCTGTGTGGCTTCCCTAAAGGTCAAACTCTTCAGCTGATGCATAAAATTCTTGACAGTGAGGCCTCAAACTGTTCAGATATGTCCCATGCTCCTCTGCTACCCACCCCACCCTATGTTACCTGGGCTTCAACAGCATAAGCCACCTTGTTATATTGTGCCATCATCATTCAAGCCTACCTCCACTCAGAATGCCCGCCAGGATGTAGTGATGCTTTCTGGAGATGTCCATGTCCTTGGTAGACAGGAATCAATAGCCACAGATTATACCCTCAGCTCTTAGAAGTATTGTCTGAGGGACCCATTATAACTACACCACACCCATATACAGAGGAGATGCTTTGGGTCTCACCCAAAGCAGCAGCTGTTAGGATGAGATCTACAGCCTACAAGTTCATAAAAAAAGGTATCCTTGGTGTACTGTTTCCATGGAAGCTGGATAAAAAGGTCCATGATCCTCAGCAACCCCTGACAATGTCACCAGCCTCATGATATTTGTCTGTGATTCATGACTGTGAGCTCCCTGAGGGCAAGAATTAGTCTGATACAACTCTCCCTTTCTGTTGTACCTGAGTTTAGTACCTGGTGGAAGGCAGACATTCAAGAAATGTTTGTTAATAGATAGAATGGAACCAGAGAGCAAATGGGTCAGTTTCAGCACCATCCCTTATTGGCCAGGTGGGCTTGACCAAATTTTTTAACCTCTCGATGCCTCAGTTTCTCCAACCACAAAATTGGGATAATAGTAATGTCATATTCTTATGTTCTTCAGATACTGTGACCAATGGGTAAAGGATGGATGGATGAATAGATGAATGGATGGATAGATGATGAATAGTTGGATAAGTAGATGAATATTCATGTTGATGAAAGAGTAGATTAACAGAAAAATAAGTTATCTGATGAATTCATTTGGTACATAATTAGTTAAGAAAAATGTCATTCTATCACAGCCAAAAGCCACCATCAATCACACACTAAAGTGACCCAAGTTCAGATGATCCCTCAGGAAACAACAAAAGAGCCGTAACTTTGGCAGTCCCAGGGATACCATGAAGGCTTCCTCTGGGCACTCTTTTTACCAAAAGTCCTGCACCCCAAAAGAGGGGGAACGGGAAAGGAAGGGAAGAAAAGGGATGGGGAAGGGGAAAGAGTAAGAAAAAGGGAAGGGAAGGGAGGAGAGAAAAGGGGATGGGACAGGAAGGGAAGAGATGGAAGGGGAAAGGAGAGGAAGAGGGAGAGGGGGAGGGGAGGAAATGGGAAGGGGAGGGAGGGAAAGAAATATGGAGGAGGGGAAGGGAGAGGAGGAGAGGGAATAGGATGGGAGGGGAGGGGAGGGGAGGGGAAGAGAAGAGAAGAGAAGGGAGGGGAAGGGAAGGGAAGGGGAGACAGAGGAGGAGACAGCAGCGGGGGGCACAGGAAGGGAGAGGTTGGGGATGGGAAAACGGAAGGGAAAAGCACACATGTATACAGAGAAAAGTTGTCTGACGCCAAATCCCCCGTCACTCATTTGAACGTGCTGTCACTTCATCCTCACCATGTCCCCTCACCCTGGCCTCTCCAGGAGATTCTGCAGGCCTGAGGTTCTGCCTTGCAGAAGGTGGAGCAGACAAGATCTTGAGCTCCAATCACTCCACGTGGAACTGAATCTGCCATCTCATAGTACTTGTGCACGAAGGTAGGCTGATGCAGAAACCCCCAGGCAAGGGGCCTGCCTCTGAGGACTTCTCTTAACCTATTAGCAGTCATGCTTCACCCATCTCAGCTCGCTCACCTGTGGCTAAAAGGCCAGGCCTGCCGGAAAACCCAGCCCATCCTGCTGGGGTGCTCCACGGACCCCCAGAGACTGCGGCCCCTCCCGGGCTCTGCTGTATCAGCTGAGTAATCTCCCTGCGCATTCTGACACACAGCTGCAAGAGATGAAGACTGTACTGTTGACAGATGAAACTTTGGATAAGATTACATGGTTTTGAATATCTTGATGACATATTTGTCTGAAAAGTCTTTTAGAGGACAGCCTAATATAAATGCACGGAAATGTTTCTAATGACTAGCATTTGTCTACAGACTTCGTTGGAGAAATTAGCATTCATGTGTCTCGGGATGTCATTTGCATTTGTATGTGGGGACCAACTTTTGAATAATCATTTCTTCCAGCCCAGAAGAGTTAACTATTTACTCTAAAGGCAGGCTGGTTTCCTTCTGAGGCGATCAGGCTGGAAATGTGCTGTCCGGAAAGAGGTAGTGAAGTTCCAGCCTTTCAACCCACTCCTCCGGCATCACTGGGGCCTTCTAAGCAGTCCTCACATACCGTTTGCCCCAGCGGATACTGGTTCTGTCTTAGCTGTACTCACCTCACTAATATCATCACTACTCCTGACCCAGTAAACCTCAGCTCTTTCTATACACTCCAGCCCTACTAGGTTGAAATCTAGGACCTATCTGGTTAAACATATACTTTGAATTTTCCCCACTATAAGGCAGAGTCCATTGAAAACCCACAGAAGTAGCTAGTGTGTAGAGGTGGTATAGATCCTACCTTCTATGTGATTTCTTAGAGGTCTGATGGTTGAAGGCTGGGACAATTTTCCTAGTCCACTTTTGCATTACGTAGAAGGAAAAGAGACGGTCTGGTTAAAGTGAGTCAGAGCTAAGTTCTAACAAGGATCTCATCTGCTCTGGGATGCCCAGGAAGTAAACTAACCTCCCCAGAGACCAGGTTTTCCTCCATACTTTGAGGTGATGATGGCCCCAGTCACCCTGAGGTGTGGTGATGAGAGTCAATCATGCATGTGAGATGCTGGGGTTTGGGACATAATAGACATGCAATAAATGTTGCTTTCCTGCCTTGATTCCTCAGTTTTCCTGGTGTACCATCAGCAACAGCATTGAGGCTTTGGAAAGCAAGCTTGACAATCGCCAAAAAAAAAATGAAGCCCCAGCTTGAGGGCAAGATTCATTTGGAAGAGTTTGGTGGAGGTCACTTTCATTGTTGGGTCACTAGACAGCCCTGGGATGCGCCACTGGGCTCTGGGTTTCCAGGAAGATTTTCCTGTGCACTTTCATTCTCCAACATCTTACCTGGTATCTGAAGTAATCGCCAGACTGCTCTGCCTGAGTGGCCTGCCCTGGAGAAAGAAGGTTCGAGGTCAAGGGACACACACAGCATGGCTCTGCCCTGGGACCCTGCACCATGCAAGGAGTCGGCATTTGGTGAATCCCCAGTGAATGAACAGGAGTGTGAGTGTGAAATCCTGACGGCATCTGGCTGCCTCCTAGAACGTGGAGCAGGAACACTGACGCACCATGTTTAAAAAGACAGGTATCAATAACAATAATAATTATAAGAGGAACAGCATCAACAGCAATAATCGTACATTTCTGGAGCTCAGGGCAGACTTAGAGCGGAATGGTAGACAGTGTGGTCTAACCCTGACACACAACAAGCCCATGGCTGTCAGCTCTCATTTCTCCAGCCCAGGAAGTGGGAAGAGAGAGTCTGGAAAGCCCAGGATTGCAAGTCAATGTTGCTAACACCCTGTCATCTCCAGCTGCTACAGTCCCCTTCAAAGTGTCCCTTCTCCACCTGGTTTTTGGATCATGAGTAGCTCATTTCTAGCATCAACCCCTCTCTAAAATCTTCCTCTCCAGATTTAGAGGAAGAGATGGTTCTATGCTCCAAGATGTGGCTGAATCTAGCCTTTTAGAGGCTCCAAGAACTGAAAGATGGAAGGTGGTGGTCACCCTATATGTAATTGAGAATAGAAACAATATCAGATTCAAGCGAAGCAAACAAAGTCCAGTGAAGCTCAGTTTTTCCCATGATAATAACTTTGATTTGTGTTTTAAATTACTGTCAACAGAAATATTTGGAGGGGGAGGCTAGAGCTGCTTTGCCGGTATCTTAACTCCGTATTTCTCTACCTATGATGCAACTTGTCGCCAGCCCTGGGGCATCTCGTGCTTCTATCATAAAAACCTGACACTCCGTTGAGATCTCAGATCTACATCTCTCTGTTCACCTGCTGTGACACCTCCTTGATGTCAGAGAATGGTATGAAAGGCAGGATTGCCCACCAAGGCAGTGCTCAATGGATGCTTATGTGAGAACTTGCTCCTGCAGAGTGTCCTCTTAATTTGCTGCTGTGTCCCAACCTGAAAATACCTTGTTCATAAACTGGGATCTATCTCAATGTCTGTCTGTCTGTCTGTCTCTCTCTCTCTCTCTTTCTCTCTCTCTGCCTGTGTCTGTCTCTCTGTCTCTCTCTGCCACTGTCTCTCCCTCTCACTCAATCTCTCTTTCTCTCTCTCTCTCTTTCTCTCTCTCACTGTCTGTCTGTCTCTCTCTATACACACACACACACACACACACACACACACACACACATATATACATATATATGTATGTATGTCCTCTCCCTCTCTCTCTCTCTCTCTCTCTCTCTCTCTGTCTGTCTCTCTGCTGCCATGTTAATGTCTCAAATGATGCTATCTGGTGCCCCATGTCTCCTGCCAGAGACAACGCCTACTCCCAAGGAGTCTCAGGTCACGTCCCACCCTTTTAATGTCTGTGAAGGTAAGCTGGGAGAGGCAAAGCTGATCCTTCTTGAAGTTTGGAATTTTTTTTTATCAGTACACCTTGAGAACATTTTTATGAGCCTCTTGCCAAACCTGAAACTCCGTATTGGAATCACCAGTGATCCTCTGAAAACCAGAGCCTCAAGTGTCCCTAGGAGTACACGTGACCACTCCTAACAACACATTTCTCAAGCAGCAAAGACTACACCTAGTCCTCAGGGTAGGAGCGGCTCCAGAGAATGACACATCTTCTAGCATCACTTTTTACTGTAAGTGTGAGAGAAACAAATTAACCCGACTGATGTGGCTACTGTAGCCTCTAACTCAACTAAGCTGATTGGCCAGCTAGGGCAAGCAAGTCATTAAATGAATGCACATATGTATCAACACACACAGTATATACATACACACATAAAATTGATATGTACATATACTTTCTCCTCCTTTTTGTCACTGGCTATTTGTTGTAAAGATCTACTGTTTCTCTGCAAACCAGGTGGTTCCTTACTGCACTGTCACTAGAGATGTGGACTGATGTAAAGTGTACACGTGCCCTCCTCATTCAACCCATAGTCCCTTAAGAGAACTTATATCCTACCGTTTGGATCATACCATTTATTGATGAAGAGAATACAGTGGCAAAACCAGCCCTGAGTGTTGGTCACCAAAGTGTTAGCTAGCTAGAGGATAATTAAGGAGGAAAACAACACAGCACATTTCTACTCTTTTGTCATAGAATTTAGTGCATGGGCTGGATAGCGAAGATGGGCACCACTCAAGGGATGCATACAAAGGCAGCGTGCTTCATGGCTGATCGGGCATGGTCCCATGGGAAAGCTCCATTTCCAAGCACTCTATGGAAGCTTCTGGAACATTCACTGGTGCAGATATTGTAGCAGCATAAGGAACTGGGTATGTTAAGAACCTCTTTGCTCTCATTCAATTTTACATTGAGTGACCCTTTTTGGTCCCCCTACCCAGATACATCCACTACCTTTCTCCACCTGGTTCTGTGCTCTGGGAGGCAGATCTGTGTGGACATGACAATGGGCTCCCCAGGCCTCTCGGCCCATGTCTATTAGGGTCAGGCCAGCAAGGGATACTGAAAGGAGATCAGAGGACACGATCAGGCTGCATTGTCAACTCAGCCAGCATTCATTCTCCCTCCTTTCTCTCTCTCTCTGTCTGTCTCTATTTCTTTCAACCTCTCTCTCTCTCTCCCTCTCTCATTCTCTGTCTCTCTGCCTCTGTTTCTCTCTGAGTGTCTCTGTCTCTCTCTCTCTGCCTGTCTGTTTCTCACTCTCTGTCTCTGTCTCCATCTCTCTGTCTCTGTATCTCTCTCCACTCTCTCTCTCTCTCCCCCTTCCCCTCCCTCTTCTTTTCCTTCTCTTCCTCCCCCTGTCTCCCTCACTCTCTCTTTCTCTCTCTCCACTCCCTTCTGCTTTCTCTCTGGATCTTGGATCCACTCCCTTCCCTTACTCCTTCAAGCCCCAGGAGGTGGTACTGGCTCCCTGAAGATGGTAACCCTAGGAAGCTGCACTTTACTTTATGGTTTTCTTCATGCCCAGAGCTCCCTCTCATAGATAGCCTCTTGAGTAAAACTTCTCTAACATTACCCATGTGGACTCCTTCCTTCTAGGACCCAAGTGACCCAACATCCGTGAGTCAAACAGTATCTCAGTGGGTATGGTTCTCCTTAGGTGGCCCCAGGGGTACAGTCTCCTTTGTCTTTCTCCACTTCTTCTCAGCCCAATCAGAACTCCATACCAAAGAATGTGAACATCCTCCACACTCTTCCTGAAAGAAACAAAGCTGGTCATAAGCACCCCATAGGCCTTGCTCCCCACCCACCTCCTCTGACCCCTGAATCCATGGCTGAGCAGTGCCAGAGGTGGAGCACTAAAACAAGAGTCAGGAGGCCCAGGGACCAGGCCTGGAATGACTCCTTTTTCACCCTTTGAATTTGGGTCACATACATGTCTCCTCCTTGGGGCCCTCGGTCCAGTCGAGCTGACAGCCCAGAGCTGACGGATAAATAGGGACAACTGGAAACGTGCCACGCAGTAAACCAATGTGCATGCTAGTGTTTACTTGTGGTCATGGTAACTGGTAACCTTCCCACCTAGACTAGGAGTTCTTTAGGTCAGGATTGATGGCTTGCGCATAGGTCTCCATTCCTTCACAGTATATACCCCTGTACCCTATACTAGGAAGTTTATGAGGATAACAAAGTGTTCCCACTAAAAAAAAAAAATCTCTTTTCTAGATTCTATTGTAGCTAGGAATGGCCATGTGACTTTGTTCTCACCAAGAAGATGTAAGTATTCCAAAGGTATCTTCACTTTATACTTTCTTTATCTTCCTACTTAGAACGCAGACACAATGGCTAGAACTTCAGTAGCTACCTTGCAAAGATGAGGTGATAGCCAAGAAGGAAAAGACATGAGAGTTGTGGAGATGCCGGCTTTGATATTATTAAACCACTCAACAAATGCAAGCAGCCAACTACCTCTAGAATTGCCTGCGTGTGTGTGTGTGTGTGTGTGTGTGTGTGTGTGTGTGTGTGTGTATGTGTGTGTGTGTGAAAGAGAGAGAAACTAGCACTTATTTGCTCAAGCCACTGTTAATTGATTGTTCTCTTGCTTGTAGCCATAAGCATCTTATCTGACACAGTGAATGATGTGTTAATAAAACAACTTCCTCTTCCTCAACACTCCATTTGCTTTGTAAGTTGAAATCTGTGTGCCGTAGACATTTTTTTAAAGTAGGATGCCTCCACTAAGATGAACTCAAGCCCGGGCACAGTGGCTCACGCCTTTAATCCCAGCACTTTGGGAGGCCAAGGTGAGAAGATTGCCTGAGCCCACAGGTTTGAGACCAGCCTGGGCAACTTGGTGAGACATCGTCTCTACAATAAATTAAAAAATTAGCCAGACGTGACGGTGCGTGCCTGTGGTTCCAGCTACTTGGAAGGCTGAGGTAGAAGGATCACCTGAGCCCAGCAGGTCGAGGCTGCGGTGGTCGTGAGCGAGCCACTGCACTCCAGCCTGGGCAACAGAGTAAGACTTTGACTCAAAAGAAAAAAAAAACATGAACTCAAACCTGCTTCACCCTAACCATGCCCTAACCCATAACCCCTCCCCCCCCTCCTTCTCAGCAGCTCCTGAAGCTCCTTCAGGCCAGTTGCTATAGTGACATCTGCATCCTCAGATATAGACATCACATTTGCCATAACTGGCATTAGATTTAAAAAAACTAAGGATTGAAGAAAAAATGGGCTTCAGGAGTAAGAAAATACATATTGGCAATCACTACCATTTTTTAAGAGACTAATATATGCAAAACATTTTCTAATCACTATTTCAAACATACCATATCCCTATTAAGGACTCATTTTAATCCCTATTTTATAAATGAAAACTCTGAAGCTCAGAGACTTTGTGTAATTTGGTCAAGATTCTGAGCCTTACAAACGACACAGGGCCCATGTGAATCTCAGGCTCCCAGCTCCACTCCGGATGTCTTTCCTGCTAGACACTGAATTCCGAGTATAGAAGCCCCTTTGCTTTTCTTCTCTTAACATCCGAAGATATCAGCAGACCTGACCAGGTGCTGACTCGTGTTAAAGCTGACTCTGCACTAAACCTTCAAAGTATCTAGTATTCAATCCATGAAGGGTTCAGAGGATGTTGGTTTGGGGCAATTGAGAAAGTGTACCTTTCCACTCTCTCATCTGCATGCTGGATGCCTATTGAAAGTTACTATGGTGATCCGTTTGACCAGAAGTTTCCGCTGAATCATCCCAACACATATATAAAAACATAAGTGTGGTTTGGGGACCCAGAGCCCAGCAGCCAGGGGAGATGTCTCCATTTTTCTTTTGTGACTCACTCGTGGTCATGCGTGGGCCCAGCTGAGAAGAAGGTGAAACCTCTGTGTCAGGTGTAGCGCCCTGGAGAGGTTTGGCACAGCTAGACATGTTGAATCTGCCTCTCAGGGAAACTGAAGACCCAAGAAAGAACTGGACACCCACCCCCTGGGTACTGCCCTGCTCCCCTGGGTTCTTCTGCAGCTGCAGTTCTTTTTAGTAAATGTGTCAGTTTGGAGACTCCAAAGGGAAAGTCTGCAATAAGCCCTTGTATTCAGGTAGGTTATTTGGGAGCTGAAGCAAGGAAGCAGAAGGGGAAAAGTGGGGCTTCTGAGAGACTGAGGAGAAAAAAGCCAACGGAAGAGTGTGCTGTCCAGATGCTGCTGTGTGCAGAAATCTGCTTTAGGGACAGTTCTCAAGAAATTAGTGACAAGTCATAGTGACTTGGAGCAGGCAGACCAGGGTTCAGATCTTCTGCCTGCTTCTTATAGTCCTGGCTGCAGCCCTTGGCAAGTCTTGACCTTGCCATTGACTTCTCCATGTATAGAACTTGGGAAAGAATAGCATGGAAGATATCAAGAAAGGATGTACGCAAGGTAGCCTGGGCGGAATCTGGTATGTGGTGTATCCCCAGTCAATTTTGATTTCTTTTTTTGCTCTCTTCCCCAGAGAGATTCAGCTAAATGATACCTGCTATTTTGGCTATGAACCAGACATCAGAACTTATGACTGGGGAGCTAATTTATATAACTAAAGATTTAGGCTGGGCTCAGTGGCTCAGCCTGTAATCCCGTGCCTTTGGGAGGCTGAGGTGAGTGGATTGCCTGAGCCCGCGGGTTCAAGACCCGCCTGGGCGGTGAGACCTCATCTCTACAATAAATAAAAAAATCAGCCGGGCACGGTAGTGCATGCCTGTAATTCCGGCTACTCGGAAGGCTGAGGTGGAAGGATCGCTGGAGCCCAGCAGGCGAGGCTGCGGTGGCCGGGAGTGGCCACTGCAGTCTGGGCGACAGAGCAAGACTCCAACTCAAAAAAAAAAAAAAAAAAGATTTGAACAAGGCTCTCAAAAGATGCCCTTAATTTTCTCTTTAGAAGTAAACTTTGACTGGCATTTAGTTATTCTTTACTGGACATATGTTTAAACTGTGGAACTAGGTGGGCATGAATATGGCTATCTTTACTGATAAACTAATGAAGATACGTATACAGTGTGGCCTAATTTGTCCCTAATTTGCTACTCAGAGACTTTTTGGGGATGCCCCTGGGTTTGAAAAAGAATTTGGAGTTGTCAAGGAAAAAAATTCCAGGGCAAGCTGTTCAATGCTGTTAAAAAAGAGATACTGTTTATGAAATTGGTGTCGATTTTTTAAAACTGTGCAACTCATTACATTAGCAATCGTGTGGAAAAACAGATGCAACTTTTCCAGAGAATAACTTCGTCAGATCAAAGCCCTAAAATATTTTTGCCTAGCAACCCCAAGTTTTTATATTTATCTAAGGGAAATTATCAGATGCTCAGCAATTGCATACAAGGATATAGATCAAAGCAGTTGGAAACAACTGAAAAATTCGAAAGAATCTTAAAGTCCTAAACAATCAAAATAATCAAATATATTTTTTATAATCATGTGATTAAAGTTCATGTGTTCAATAAAGACATACTTTCTTTTTCTTTTTACTATTCTTTTTATTGTATATATTTAAGATGGTATTTTGACGTACGTATACATATTGTTCTGCCCCGTTAGCTTTAAAAAATTTCTCCCCCTGTCATTTCCTTACCTTCATAGAAAAAGGACAAATGGAAAATTTTGGTCCAGGAAATTTGGTTGAGGAGTAGAAATCTGAATAGCACCATCTGAGCCCTAGGAAATGATGCATTAAGTGATTGCTTATGCATAACATCTTTACTCTGGGATGTTTTTTGATTTTTGAAATATGTCTAAATATATTTGACCCCTCAAGTAACTCCATACACAAGATACAGGTTATTATTTCTTGATTAAAGACATGCTTTCAGAGAGTATTCAATGACCCAAAAAGTATCGATTGGTATATTATGAAGTGGAGAGTTGGACATAAAAGTTACTTTCAGTTTGATCCCAATTCTGTTAAAAATATTTTAATGATAAATGTGCATACTTGTGTAAGTATGTTTGTATGTGCATTTTAACATATAACTTGAAGGAAAAACATTATTAGCAACCAGTGTTTCTAATTAAGTTATCTTCATTAATATCTTAATTCTCCTTTTTGGCATTTTCCAAATTTTCTGTAATGAGCAAAAAGTACGATCATAATCAGAAAAAGAGGTAATAAATATGATGTATAAAAATGCTAAAGAAGTCAAATTTTAGAATTGTGGTCATTTTTCTATAGCATAATCTTTCTTCAAAATTATGTGGAGCTGACTCAAATAGATGAGGGTAGCCCAGAAAAAGTGTTTTGATGCTTGACCTCTGACCCCAAGGAAGGAACAGTAAGGAAGACAGCTGAGCAGATGTGGCAGGAGGGAATTTGTGATGACCTTGAATGACAGCTGTGAGTAGATGGCATGCAGAGCTGGTTAGTCTCCTGAGGTCTCAGAGTGTGTGGTCCATTACAGCGTCTCTGTCACTTATGTCCAGCTGAAAGCTGGACACTCCTAACACCCTGATCCTAGTATCTTCTCTCAATTCTCTCATTTGATGGTGTCTTTATTCCCCATCCTCTTCTTCTGTGCCCCTAAGTCTGTTTTCTCCAGCTGGGACCTTTCTCATGAACTGTGGCCCTGCCTTTTCAACCTGCCACTGAACTTGGCTAGTAAGGTGACTTGAAAGCTGTGCAAGCAGGACTTTCCTTATTATCCATGGATGCATTTCTTCTTCGGACACCTCTTTACGTCAGTGGTTCTAAATTTTTCTTGGATCAGGGATGCCTTTGAGAGCTTAAGAGAGTTCATGAAACCTTCACAATACGAATGTGTGCATGATATCAGTTCACCTGGGATGCCCTGAGGGCCCTGAGCATCCTGACACTTCAAGTTAAGAATCTTGCTTCAGGTAATTCCAATAAAGAATCTGAAAGCCTGGCAGTTAGTGTGCGCTCTATCACGTCAGCCTGTTCTTATTTTCACAGAAAGGATCTTTGTGGGTTATTCTGATGTCCCCGCAAGGTTCTAGCTCTGAGTTACCTAGTTTGGCTGCCATTCAAGAGAGAATCGTTTTCCGACTGCTTGTTCTGAAGTTGACTCTGGCATGTCAAACTCAGCCTTAGGCAATGGAAAATGCATGGATGTGGGTGGCTCAGAGGGTTCCTATCCCTTAAACTGTGAAAACATTTTTAAGAAGTAAGCAAGAATAGCATTGTATCTCCAGGAGACTTGATGTATCTAGAACGGAATCAACATTCCATGTGCAAATGTCTGACATGATTATCAGAAGCATGGCCATTGCAATCTTCCAGGTTCCAGACTCAAGTGAAATAAAACCCAGGGAGGTGTGGTGGGTTATCTGGCTTTACAGACTGTGGTTGAGGAGGGACTGGAGTGCAGTCAGATCTTGGCTTGCTCTGTGGGGCCACAGGGTGCTTCTACTCACACCAAAGTTCTAGATAAGACAGCCACTGTGCCTGCCCTTTCCCACCATCTTGTGTCCCTCATTCCCAACGCCAAAGGGTCACAGAGAGATTAACGCCTCCCATGGTGCTTTGGAGCTAGTACAAAAAAAGAAGTTATGTCTACCATGCAGGGAACTGAGACCCACTAGATTGTGGATGTACAGACTGATCAGAAGACATGGAAATTATGATCAGAAGATCTGGGCTTGACTCTCTCCCTGCCTCCCTTACAAGCAATGTGGGCTTGAATAGGTATCTTAACTTCCCTGAATTTCAGTTTCTTCACCTCTAACCAAAAGAGACTAATATCCAGGGTACTTGATTATCATGAGAATGAAGTGAGTCCACTGGCAATAATAATGAGAGCTGTATTAATTTTCTACTGCTGAATAACAGCCACAAACATAAAAGGTTGAAGCGATACCCACTGTTGTATCAAGGCTTAGTAGGTCAGGAGCCTGAGTAGGTTCAGTGAGGTCTCTGGTTAAGGACTCCCAAGGCCAAGATCAAGGGTAAGTGGAGATCTTAAGTGGAGGTCTTGGGGAAGACTCTGCTTTCAAGCTCCTGGAGATTGTTGGCAGAATTAATTTCATTGGTCCCATTTCCTTGCTGTCTGTCAGGTGGGGCCACTCTCAGTTCCTGGGGAACACTCACATTTCTTATCACACCCGCCCCACCTCTCCAATTGAGCGGTACCATGTTGAATCCTTCTTGCGCTTTGAATCTCTGTAACTTCCCCTTTCTGCTTCTGACTGGAGAAGCCCTCTGCTTTCAAAGGGCTCCATGAATTAGATTAGATTCCTCTGGATAATTCTTCTTAAGGTCAATTGATTTGTGTTCATTGGCAAAATCTCTTTTGCCATGGAACATAATATCATCACAGGAGTAACTTTCATGAATAACATTCACAGTCCCAGAGATGTGGGTAGGAAGTCTTGGGAGATCATCTTAGAACTCTGCTTTCCACAACAGATTGTATAAATTGAGCACTTATTGCATACATTACCTCATTAAATATTTGCAACAGCTGAGTTTTGGACAAGTCTAGAGAGGGTAGGTAAATTCGTCCAAAATAACGTGATTGGCTACTAGCAGGCTGAATTTGAGCCAGCATCTGACTCAGACCACTAACTCTTAACCACCCACCCCTGACACATAACTGAAGCAGCTGTTCCCTTCCCCTGCTTACCACCATGGGTGTTCGTGAAGTGTTCACTGATATCTCCAACTTCTCGGATATTGTCCTCACACAATTGATTTCCTTTTTTTTTTGAGTCGAAGTCTCACTCTGATGCCCAGGCTAGAGTGCAGTGGCACACTCACCGCCACCCCCGCACCAACCTGCTGATCTCCGGCACTCCTTCTGCCTCAGCCTTCCAAGTAGCTGGAACTACAGGCACGCACCACCACGGCCGGCTCATTTTTTATTTATTGTAGAGACAAGGTTTCACCAAGTTGCCCCGGTTGGTCTCAAACCCGCGGGCTCAGACAATCTACTCGCCTCAGCCTCCCAAAGTGCTGGGATTACAGGCTGAGCCACCAAGCCCGGCCCACACAACTGATTTCTAATTCAGAGATTCAAGCAGAGATGCTTCTGACCACCAAATATTGATTGTATTTCTTAGTCACACAGTATCATGACAATAGCTCCAGAAATTAAAATAGAAAAATAAATAAAGAACGCACTGTGCTTGAACTAACCTGGATAGGATGAATTTTTAAGTGTTCCCCCCTGGTTTCACACACATAGGGCTGCACCTTGCTGCAAATATTGAAACTTCCTTGCAACCGGCTTTGAAATCTGAGCCAGCAGGTTGTCCATTCCCAAAGCCTCCCACTGTGTTTTGGAGATAGTCAAAAGGAAAGCTGAAGACCTCCAAAAGCTACCGGCATGGGTGCCACCTGAGTGTCTCATCTTGCCCCCATCTTAGCAGCACCATTGGTGGGATTCCAGGACAACTTTTTATTTAAAAATCCCTCTGCAAATTAGCCATGAATTGTAAAGGAAATCTCTGACAGTGCCTTGATACTGGGAAGAGAAATTTTGACCTTTAAAAAAAAAAAAGAAAAGAAAAACTTCAGTGATTTTTTTCCCCCCATGTTTTCATGGGAGATGACTTTGGCCATCCTTAGTTCATTCATTCATTCATTCATCCATCCATTCAATCAGTTCACCAGACACACTTCTGGGTGTTTGATGTAGGCTACTGACCATCAAAGGTGCAGGGAATACAAGATATATTTAGACATGGTCCCCGGCCTCAATAAGCTCCCAGACCAGAGGGAGAGAGGAACACTCAAACAGGTAATTACAACACGGTGCTGTCAATGTTTGGACGAGAAGGAAGTCAGGGAGGTGTGGAGACAGGGAGAAAGAACACCAACGTGGCTGAAGAGTCAGAGAAAGATTCCCAAAGGAGGTGAGAGTTGAGCTGAGCCCTGAAGGATTGGCAGGTTCACCAGAAGGTCAAGCTAGAAGAACAATGTGGCACACCCACCTGCGATCCACAAGTATCCCTTAGATTGGGAGCCCCAGGCAAGAGGAGCAGGAGATGACAGGACAGCGGAGGTACTAGCAGGACCCAACCAAAGCCTCTTTTTTGCACATAGAGGGGTTTAGGAAGATGATGGGAGCTACAGGTGATAAGAGGGATTGAGGCATAGCCAGGCTTATGTTTTACAAGATGTTTAGTGTTCTCCCCATCAGGAAACACAGGGATGAGGGAAAACTTAGAGAGTGACACTGGATGGATCAGACGTGTGTGAGAGGCTGTATCCCTGGGTAAAGTTCATTACCTCAGAGGTGCATGTGAACATCTTAAGTAGGCTTCCAAAGCACCAGAAGATTAGAAGGTGGGGAGATGAGAACTCTCACTCGTTCATTCATTCTGCCACCAAACCAAGTTATTGAACACTTGCTATGTGCTAAGCCTTGTGCTGGGCACTTGGGGAAAAAATGATGAGCAAGACAAAAATATCTCTATATATAGAGTTTACAGTCTCACAGCAGAGACATTCAGTTCAAAAGCAAGTGTGTTCTATAAAGAGACAAAGAACAAACAATTTAAGCTTTGTGATCATGCAGTTTCTGTTACTGCTGCCTATTGATGCTTCTCTTCTTTTTCCTTTCCTTCTCCTCCACTTTCTTCTACAAAATGCTTTGAATCACAAAAACAAAATATTAAGTCATAGGTTGGACAAAAACAGCCATGGGTATGTAGACTCTACTGGACAAATAGGATTTGGGAAAATTATACTGGTAGAGAGCATGTGCAAAGGCCCTGGGGTGCAAGAGAACATGAGGGGTGGAACAAGGAAGTCGGTGTGACTGGAACATGGAGAGCCACATGGGTGTGGCACAAACCAAAACTGGAGCCAGAGTCAGGGACTGGATTTTAAACATAAGAAGATACCAGAATGTGCACTCAAAATATTACATCCACCATTTTAAAGTGCAGTCAGTTTAAGGACACCAGGAAGGGAAAGCAAAAGATAACAGGAGGTGAAAGAAACCAGGACTACAGAAAAAAAAAAGAGTAGCAGACAGAAAAGCAAACAGAGAAATGAATAGAGTGGGAGAAATGACCACCTTCTGGGGTCCTTATGATTCAAGGAGATGGTGCAAGTAAATCACTTAGAACGGTGGCTGGCATGTAGTGGATGCTCAGGAAAGCTCAATTTTCAGGACGAATCCAGTGCACGGTAAAAGCCTACATCAAAATGTCTACCTGGACTTTTGTAGAATGAGTTGAGTGAGTGGAATGTGAACTGAATATGTGAGTGAAATGCGCAAGCTTTTTTTTTTTTTTTTTTTTTAAAGTCAGCTACAGAGATTTCCTGTTTTGGAGGCCACAGGAAATCACCAAGGGCCATCTCCTGCAGCAAGGGGCCATTCCCCTATGAATTCCATCAATCCACGTGAAGCAAGGAATCTGTTAATACAGCTACTACATACGGTTTCACCCTGCAGCTTGAGAGCACCCAGGGTGCACCATGGAGCCTGGCTTCTCTGCTCCGAAAGGCATCCAGGAAGACCCCAGGAAGTCTTCCTGGCAATTAGAGCTCAAGGAGCAAAATTCTGTCTCTAAACACTTACCCGCTTCAGCTTCAAATTGTTCTTAGGATCTTTGTGTTTCTTCCTCCAGCATAGGCTCTGTGCTAAGCACCTCAGAGGAGACAGGAGGTGGACACCGTCATGGATTCCAACCAGAGGGAGTTTGGTGGATCTGCCCTTAAAGGCTCCAGTGTCTGTCATATAAGCAGACATCTGAACATCACTGAATCATTACATCAGGCAGCTCTAACACCTGCAAAATGACCCAGGTGTCAAAGAGAACTAGAACAAGAGTAGACCCCAGCGTCCAATGGGTGGAGGCATGCCTGACTGACTCAAAAGCATGCTGGCTTCCAGACCTCTGCCAAAAGGTTCTTGCCACTTCCTAAAAGTGCTTTAGCACTGGGTTTTAATTAAACATTTAATATGCATCACACAAATATGTTGTTTCTGCCAGGGAGGAAAAGATGGATCTTGCATTTGGACATCTCCAGCTAAAATGATTTGCATTTTCACAGGAGTTACTCACAGGACTTCCAACCCTGCTCCCCAAGCTTGGAGCAGTCTGGATATGGAAAGTCATTAGCTCGGAGCAGTTGTGTTCATTTCTGCTTCTCAGACTGAGTCCTGAGTCTGAATGGAGGGAGGTACAAGCTGTTGGAATTAACATGAAGCACCTAAAAATAGACCCCGTTGGTCATATGGTCTCTTTCTCTGATAATCAGTCCCCCTCTCCCCTTTCCTGTTACCATGGCTAGGATCAAAACTCTAAAGAACTTCAGAGTTTTGATCCTAGAAGAGGATATGCACCAAGGAACTGAGAAAAAGACTTTGAGGAAATGGCTCCTTAAGGGGCAAGAGAGTGCCACCTGCCTGACGCAGGAGAGTTGGGAATTCTATTAAGTTGATAGATATTGACCAAAATTCCAGAAGAATGGAGAATCTGATAAATGACATGCTCTCATTAACTTCAAATGAATTATAAAATCCGTTCTGGATTTCAACTTGATTGTTAAAATTCCTTCTAAATTTATATCGATCTCATTTCCTGCCTTATTAAAGGGAAATTGGATAAAACTCTTTGGTGAGTAGGGATCACGAAATGCCCTTGGCTATTATGAGCACCAAAATTCATTGAACAAGACAATAGCTATAGAGCAGTGGTTGTCAACTGAGCATTTTTGTCCTCCAGGGACATGTAGCAATGTCTGAACACATCTTTGGTTGTCACAACTAGAGGAGAGGGATTGCTAATGACATCCAGTGGGTGCAGGCCAGAGATACTGCTAAATACCCTACAATTCCCAGGACCCTCCCAACCACAAAGACTCATTCAGCCCAAAAGTCAATAGTGCTGAAGTTGAGAAACTATGACACAGAGGTAGAAGAGGGTCTGTGATGCAGATTGATATATTAGACAATGGTCTGGAAGAAAAGATTGAAACAAAACAATAGAAGTATTTGATATGAGAATCTGGTGAGGACTCTGCTGTCAACCAGTTGTGTGGTCTTAAGCAAGTCAATATATTGACTAAATTGAATTCAGTGTATTCACTCATTCACTTAGCCAGCTTTGTGAAAAAAAGTCATGTTCTAATCTAGGTAGAGGAAAGAAAATAAGTGATATATGCAAAAGCTTCATGTAGGAAAGAAGCAAAGTCCAAGGAAGACCAAAGTGATCAGAAAATAATCATCATAGAGCACAAAGCACAGGTCAGGCTCCTGGACCTTGTAGATCTTAGTAAGAAGCTGGGCTTTGATGCCAGGTGTAATGAGCAATTTCAGGTGGTGAGTAACTTGACCCAGTCTGTATTTTAATGCCAGCTTACTAGACAGTACCTTGTCTTTCCTGCTCACCAAACAGGCTCTGAGAGCATCTGTTGGATGAAAGCCTTCATTCTCTGTTGCTGCAGTGAGAAGACTTGACCAGAAGGAGAAGACAACACTGGAAGCACAGAGAAAAAGCAAGAGACCATCATGTGGTCCCTGGAGACAAAGATGGAAAAGATGGAAAACCGGCCATTCCTCAAAGGATTAAATATAGCGTTACCATGAGACCCAGCAATTCCGCTGTTAGGTATAAGCAAGAAAAATGAAAGCATACCTCCACACAAAAGCTCATATTGTCAAAGCAGCCAAAAGGTGTCAACAACCCAAATGCCCATTAGCAGTTGAATGAAAGAGCAAAATATGGTAGATCTATATAATGGAATATTATGCTGCCATTAAAAAAGAATGAAGTTCCAGTACAAGCTACAACATGAATGAACCTTAAAAACACGATGATAAGTGTAGGAACTACATATTGCATGTTTCCGTTAACATGAAACATCCAGAATTAGCACATCTATAGACACGGAAAGTAGATTGGTAATTACCAGGGGTCAGGAAGAAGAAAGTGACTATTAAAAAGTAGGAGCATCCTGGTCAGGATGATGAAAAGGTTCTGGAGTCTGATAGTGGTTATTGTTATACAACCTTGTGAATATATATATATTTTTTAAACACTGAATTGTGTACTTTAAGCAAGTGAATTGTACGGTATCTGAATTATATCTCAATAAGGCTGCTCCTAAGGAAGGTTGTGAACGCACTGAGGTGAATGAGGACGAACTCAGGATGGGATCCACAGAGCTGGGGGACTGGTGGGATGCAGTGGGGGGGAGAGTCATAAAGGTCACCTGCCTGGTTTCTTAATTGATGCTGCTACTTCTCACCCTTGATAGTTCTTTCAGGTATCACCTTCACATCTAATGCTGTTGTTGTTGTTTTAAAAAAAATACGCCTCTTTTTCCTAATTAAAGTGTACAGGGTGAGGGAAGGGAGGGGCTTTATTAGATAAATCAAAGAACTTTGTTTTGGATGACCTATTCACTCCTCCTTGCCAGAAGACCATGACCTTTGGCCCTATGGATGCGGCTGGAGCAGGCTCAAGCCTACAAAGCATTGAAAATCTGATGCTTTTTCACGAAAAGGATGTGGTACATCTTAAGGAAGAGGCTGCCCCAGCGCAACGTACAGAGAGAGAGAGAGAATCGTGGTGTTTCCTTTACTTTGACACTTATCTTGGCTTTTCATGCCCATTTAAGTGTCACTTCTGGTAAAGTCAAAAACAGAAAGAACTTTGTTTTGTACTGATGAGAGGTGAAGATAGAAGGGGAAAAAAAAGACCCAGGACCATTCATTAGCATGAGATATCAAGTTTTCCTCATGCCATGTCATTATTGGGGGAGGAGGCACTTTTAATCTGGTTTAAATGACACTGACAAGTAATGAACATGCTTCTGTCCTCACAAGAGTTTTCAGGGCTGGAGCAGAAGTCGATGTTCCTCACTGGATTCTGAGACAAGGACGTCTCCCCTCTTGGCCTCAGGGCCACCCAAGAAACACACTCTGTTATGGTCACATCGATATCTAATTTCTAAAGCTGCTAATTACACGTATGCATTCTTTCACATACTTATGTGGGGAGAGGAAGAGAAGATACCGTCCCTGCCCTCAAAGAGCTCACAGCTATATGTAGAAAAAGACAAACAGTCAGGGATGAACTCTGTAGAGGAAGTATTTAACAGGTGGTCTGAGAAGTGGATTCAGAGATAGGCACACTAGAAAAGTGTCCCTGAAGGAGCTATGGGTGTCAGAAGGTTCTTAGCTGCAGGTAACAAAACACAAAGCACATAGAGCTCACAAAAATGAACACTGATCTTTCCCAGTAGACACCTGCAGGTGAGGAGAGTCCAGATCGGATGCCCTGGCTGCACACTGTCTTCAAGGACTCAACAGTTTCCATCACCCTGCTCTTCCATAGTCAGTGGATAATCCTCTCACCCTTGGCCATCTACTAAATGGGTGCAAGACAGCTGCTACTGAAAACCCTGCACACTACTAACTAGGTTTATGAAGATGCCTGTACAAACCATGCACTGGGGGGTACTCAAAAGCAAAATAAGTGACTTGGGTCATTATTTCCTTTCCTTCTCTTCCAACATCATCTTAAGACCACACTAGAATTAAAGAAACTGAGGTCATTATCTTGGGATTTTGCAAGACTTAGGATAGCCCTCAAGTTCCATCAGTCAAGAGCCAAGTGGTTTTGGTGGCTCCAGGCCTTCCACCAGACCCCTCCACTGTCCCCGGCTTCCCATCAGGGGACACAGAGAGGAGGCGGGTTTTGTTTTCCAAGGCTGCACCGCCGCCCTCGCGTGGTGCAGTCATTTTGGCTCCTTGGTGTGGGAGGAGGCTCACCACACGCTGGTCTGAGCTCCGGGTTCCTCACCCCACAGCCCGCCCCCACCGTCCCGTTGGTGACTCAGCGCCTGGGGAGCCTTCACCGCTCAGGCTCTCCCTCACATAGGCACCCCCTCCCAAGCCCAGGTGCTCCCATCTCCTCAGTCGGTGGCGCATCACGGTTGGCCAGTGGTATATCTGTACTTTTTGTCTTCCTATTCAAGCAAAGACAGGCTGGGTGCCGCAAAGAAGAACGCAGAGCCATGGATCTCCCATTGTCAACCCAGGGCCCCTTCCAACCTCCTGGTAGCTGACCGGAGACCACAGCTGGGCTTAGAGGCACAGAGAAGCTAGCTGCCAAGCCATCCCATTTGAAAAACCAGACTGTGACCAGTATACTGAACAAATTTAATACAGAAACCACCGAGAGAGAATAAATAGGGAACCCTGCGGACTGTGTCCTCTTCACAGAGAAACTTTTCCCATTACTCTCAGACTTCAAACCAATTAGGACCTGGCTAATTAGTTTTGTGAATGGCACAACAGTTGGGGAAAAAGGTCACTTTGGTATATGATTTTCTTTCTCTTTCTAAGCCACAGAACTTCCTCCAAGGAACGAGCATTAACCTCCGGTTCTCAGAAGCAAAACAAGCCAAGTCACACATTTCTATGAATTCTCTCTGTAAGCTGATGATTAGTAATAATAGCAGTAGCTGTATCTACTTTGCGTGCAGGTGCCAGGCTCTGTTCACCTGCAACGGAGCCTTCCCAAGACTTGGAGAGCCCATTTCATATATAAGTAAGCTACGTCTCGTTGAGGTAAGGAAAACATGCAATGCCGTCTCGTGGAAGAATATAGGCCAGAAGTCAGGAGAGCTGGGACTTTTTCCTGGTCCTGCCAATCCTGCCAGAGCTTGGGTAAGACTTTTTCTTTCCTACTGGAAATGTCAAACACCTCACCAAAGAGTGAGTAGCTGTAACAATAAAAATACTTGTTGGTGGATGATTTAACTGAAACTAAGTATTTTGAGATGATACTCCAGCAGGTATGTTGGGGTATCTTAAAAAAAAAAAAAGCATCACTTGGTGGCTGCCATGTGTTATGTGAGACAAAGTCACATGCTTTGGCATAGAAATAGCAACAACTATGGGTGCATGTATAAAACTGCACATTTCTAGGACAGAGATTCAGTGGTCCTTTATGTAGCGCTGACACTTTACAGATGAGAAAACAGAAGCCAAGAGAGCAGAAACAGCTCTCACAAAATCCCTTGAACAATAGAGAAGATCTCTAATATGAGAAGGTTAGTTAAGGCAAGGCCTAGGTCCCGACTCCCTCAGAACAATGAGAAAAGCCCAGTCCCTGACTATATTGGCAGGGATTATTACCCTTACCTATAAGCTAATGTAAGAATGTATGCCATTAATTCCAGCCTTAGCAATTTCATCACGGTGAACTTCACACACAGTGCCCTGACTCAACTCTGCAGCTATTTCTCATACTCACCAGTGTCTCTGTGCTCTGTGCCTACAAGCCATTGACAGGAGCACAGTTTTAAGCCTTGGCTTTATTTTTCCCTGAATCTCTACTCTGCCCTTTTTGTTGATTTAGTGCACCCTTTCTCTTCCTGACTTCTAGTTGCATAACAGAAGAATTTTGTATAAAATCTATATAAGCAGCCGGGCTCGATGGTTCAGCCTGTAATCCTGCACTTTGGGAGGCTGAGGTGAGTGGATTGCCTGAGCCTGCGTGTTCGAGACCCGCCTGGGCAACTTGGCAAGACCTCATCTCTACAATAAATCAAAAAATCAGCTGGGCATGGTAGTGCATGCCTGAATTTCGGCTACTCGAAAGGCTGAGGTGGAAGGATTGCCAGAGCCTAGCAGGTCGAGGCTGCGGTGGCCAGGAGCGGCCACTGCTCTCCAGTCTGGGCAACAGAGTGAGACTCCAACTCAAAAATAAATAAATAAATAAATAAATAAAATCTATGTAAGCAAGATTTTTGCAATAGGGACACTATCAGTTAGAATATATCATTATATTTGAAGAAATTAGATGACTAGTCCGTTTGATTATTTTTTCTAACAACTGAAGGAGATAAGTACAGTGGAGAATGGCAGGGTGTTCATCAGAAGCTTATGTGCACACTCTGTGGTTTCAGGTGAGCTCATTGGTCCCTCAGTTGGGTTCAAGATATACTTTTAGACTTTTCTCCGTTTTTTTGAGTCAGAGTCTCACTCTGTCACCCAGGCTGGAGGGCAGCGGCACGCTCCCAGCCACCGCAGCCTCGACTTGCTGGGCTCCGGGATCCTTCCGTCTCAGCCTTCCAAGTAGCCGGAACCACAGGCATGTGCTACCATGCCTGGCTAATTTTTTATTTATTGTAGAGACGAGGTCTCGCCAAGTTGCCCAGGTGTGTCTCGAACCCGCGAGCTCAGGCAATCTGCTCGCCTAGCCCTCCCAAAGTGCTGGGATTACAGGCTGAGCCACCGAGCCCGGCCACTTTTAGACTTTTAAGAGAATATTCAGTTCCATGCCAATTAGTCAGTTCTCACACGAGAACAAGAAGACCAATGAGATGAGAACACTGACCTCCTTGACACTGGACTTCTATCTATGAAATGTTTTCTAGCACGATGAGGCCTGGTGAAAACCTAGTGAAGTGGTTAGAGGAATTTTATTCTTCCTCATGCAAAAATTGAATAAATCACAGTACATTTAATATATGGTAAGATGCCCCTGGAGATCTAAGGGGTGTGTGTGTGTGTGTGTGTTTATAATAATAGTTAAAATATAAATATATATTTTATATATATATATATATTAGAGAGATAAATATTTCCCATGAGCGTTTCACTTCTGGAAAACAAAAATATAAAATATATTAAGTCCATGGGAGGTCACATCCACAACAACAGTTTAACTTTTTGTTTAGATTCTCAGGTTTATTTCTTAATGCAGGAAGAAAATAACAAACATTTTTTTATCATGAACAAGCTGTTCCACATATATTCAAAGGGGTTCATGTTTCTAAGAGGCAAAAATATGTTAGTGCCTGGAAGATATTGCAGAGAAGTTCAAAAAGCTGCATTTGCCTTAGTGTCCTTTTACATGTCCTCTGAGGATACTAAAAATGTTATTGGCCTGGGTACACATAAATGGATGGATGGACAGGTGAACATTTTGACAGGATAGATGAATGGATGGATGGATGGATGGATAGGTAGACAGATGGACAGAATGGATGAATAAATGGATGGATGGGTGGGTGGATAGATGGATGGATGTATAGACAGATGGGCAGGTGGACAGATGGACAGAAGCATGGACAGATGGATGAGTAACCGAATTATTTTTTATCCCTTTATCTCCTACACTGTCACAAAACCTGACATACAGCCAGCTTCTAATAAATGAAGACCTGACACTTCGAGATCTCAATAATGGGTCAACTGGTCACTGCCCTTTCAAGACTTGGGCCTGGAAAAAACACGGCATCTTCTGACACACTTTGTTATTTATTCATTCATCAAACCTAGGGATTCCAAAGTCTCTTGCATCAATGAATCAAGCATCAGTGAAGCACATGACCATGTACAGGGGTAATTTGGGTAGCCGTGCTACTCCAAAGCATTTTCTAAAAACACCACCACCAATAGGTTGACACCCAAGAGTTGGACTAGGAACCAAAGGAAAAAACTTTCTTCCATGCAAGTCTGTGCTAAGATGGTCTAGGGAGGAGAAATTCTAAGACTCTTTCTGAGCATCTCCAATTCCTTGTTCAAGTCACCCTCCCCTAAAGGACTAATGTATCCTCATGGCCTGAATCACCAGCAGCAACAAGGAAGGCTGACCCCTGCCAAGGCGAAGCTCATGAAGGAAAAGTTCATGATGAAGTCATGATTTTTAAATAAATTAACCTGAGAGTCCCCATGTTCCTAGAAACATGATGCAAAAGGAACCAAAGAGAGAACACAACATAAGTCTGGTGTTCGTGCCTGATTTTGCACAGAAATCTTTCCCTTCTCCCCTCTGTGACAGGTTTGTTTGGATGACATAAGCAGGTGTTTTTTTAAAGGTAATACTAAGCTACTGGGTTCTTCATCATTCTTTTAGAGAAAAAAAGTTTCTGCAATATTGTATCTTCTAGTACTCTGTGCTCAAAATGTTTTTCTCTTCCTCTTGGCCAAAACCTTTTAAGAAAGTATTCAGAATGTCTTACTCTCTTTCTCTGGTAGAATTTGAATCTATTCATTAGCATTTATATAGGACCCCCCTACGGGCCAAGTGTTGGTTTTTATTAACTTGAACCAGGACACCAGAATGAAACATAAGAGTCCTGCTTCAGGAAGCTCACCGAATTATGAGAGAAAATTATGTGAATTATGAAATGGTAGCACAAAGAAGACAAGGAAGTTTTGTGATGGAATTGCTCATAGAAATAAGTGCAGTGGTGGTAATGGTCGTGGGAATCTACACGTGGATAAGACTGCATAGAATAAAATACACACACACACATACACACACGCATGCATGAAAAACTAGTGCAATCTGTATATGGCAGGTAGATTGTAACAATGTCAATTTCCGGGTTGTGCTATTGTACTCTTCTTATTATGCAAGATGTCAATGCTGGGGAAAGACTGGAAGGAGGACACAGGATCTATCTGGTGCCGGGTGCGGTGGCTCACATCTGTAATCCTGGCACTTTGGGAAACCAAGATGGGAGGATTGCTTGAGGCCAGGTGTTTGAGACCAGCCTGGGGAACACAGGAACACTGCATCTCTACAAAAATTTTTAAAAATTAGCCAGGCGTGTTGGCGAATGCCTGTAGTACTAGCTTCCCAGGAGACTGAAGAAGGCAGACTGTCTGAGTCTAAGAGTTAGAGGCTGTACCACTATACTCCAGCCGGAGCCACAGAGCAAGACCCTATCTCTGAAAATCAATCATCAATAAATATAAATAAATAAAATAAAAATCTGTCTGTTTTAGTCCTTATAACGACAGATGAATCTACAATGACCTCAGAATTTTTTTAAAAAAATAAAAATATATATAACTACAATGTAAAGTTAGAAGTGCCACAGCAGGGACAAAGTAGAGATACTCCACCCCACTTAGATTAGGGAGAAGCAGTCAAACAAGGCCTCTCAAGCAAGGGGGGGGGCTCTCAGTGGCAGAGGCAAATCAGCCAGTTGGAAAAGGTAGGAAGTGGAGAAGGATGCACCAGGCTGGAGTGACAGCACGTCCCCTGAGCCAGGTGAGTTCTGTGTGGCAGCATCAATCCCACTTACCCAGAAAGCTGCTCTCCCGCTCTTCAGCTTCCACCTCCTGGGTTTCAGCCACTTCTTTTAGATCTAAAAGAACGTTTCTTTACATCAGTAACAGTATCCTCTTCCCCCAACTCCTTTCACAGGTCATTTGTTGAAGAAGCTAGAACATTTGTCTTAGAGAATTTCCCAAATTCTCCATTTAAAGTATTGCTTTGTTAAGGAGTCTGTATCATTTCTCTGTCTCCTGCATTTTCTGTAAACTGGTGCTTTCATTATTAATAATAATAATTGTCATTATTATTATTACACGACTACCAAATCATCCTAAAGTTATTAGAAAAATAAAAATGTAGGCAATAGAATACTTTTAGGAGTCTAATTTCTCTTTCAAATAACTTTAAACCAAACCTTTTCTCCTTGTGACATAGAAAATGGACAGCAACCTCATGTCGGCGCTCTCAAGTTGAGGAAGGGATTTTAGTACAAAGAAAATGTACAGACTTGTGCAATAGCCAAGAAGGACCAGCATTTAGTTCAGAAAGTTTTTGGAAGCAGATCTTTCTGATAGTGACATCTAATAAAGGCAGTGAGTGTTATATTAATCACTAGACTCTTAGTCACCTTAAGAGAATTGATATCAGATGCTACCAGGACGGTGGAGGGAGGCCAGATATTAGCAATCCTGATTACAGATGTGAATGTAATTTTAGGGGCGTTCTTATAATTACTTTTATGCTTTGATTAAATGGCTCACGTAACACCAGGCTACAGGTAGGAGGCAGAAGCAAAGTCAGGAAATCAAGGCTATTACCTACCTCAATCCCCACGCCCCCAGAAGGCAGAAGACGGCATGTGCTTCACCACTGAATAAAGCACAAAATCTTCCCTTCTCAACTTGCCCTGTGCACGCTCACACTCACAGACAACCTGCAGATAGACCACTGCACATTTGTTGGCAGCAAACACCAGCTTAGGAATAGTTACAGAGAAATTCACAAGATGTCAAGGGCATTTTCTGAAAAGGGGGGAAAGAGGTTAAGTTTAAAAGCTCTGCATCGTTTGTATGGGCCACCTAATTTCTTTTCCACCTGAATTTAAAACGAATTTCCTCAATCATTTCTAATCCAGGGTGTCCCACAAGATAGTCTGAAGGATGCGGGTTCAGCCTAACGTCTTTAAACGCCCACCCCCTTGGAAACCAGAGAGCCATAGGTCTGGGCATTCCAGCTTACCTGAACTTTGCTCAAACTTCCTCCTTTAATAGTTTACTCTTCTTCTTAGATAGAAACAAGCATAGGAATGCTATAATAGTGATGCTGTCGTGGTAGAATCAAGGCTCTGGCATCAAAGGACTCACACCGTACACATAAAATGAGTCACTTGGTCAGCTGGTCAACACTCACTCGACACCCCCCTGAACCACACTCGCAACAGATGTTTTGGGATGGATACAATGATGAGCCAGTTACCAACCAACACTTGCCATGATATGGTACGGCGTAATACTATTCTAATGTGATATGATACGTCTTTTGATGTGGTACACAGTATTATACCATATTATATGCTGCTATACTATATTAAATTGTATTATATGCTAGTTGTCCATTTGTCTCGTGGCTGTCTGTCTTTCACAATAAATAATAAAGGAAAGGAGTTATGAGTGCAAATTTTGCAGCCATGCCTGAATTTACACCTTGTACTACCCCTGCCCTGTGACCTTGGAAATGCCCTCTAAGGCAGCACGTAAGGGGAAACTGAGGGTGTTCCTTAGCTTCCTCCTCAGCCAAATGGAAATAACTGTAGCATGTATCTCAGAGGGCTTCTGTGATGACACAATGAGTTGAAACTGAGGGCAAGGCCAGGATCTCATGTCCACTTTGGCAGTTAGTAATGTTATAAACTTGATGGTGGGCTCCTCAGTGTCTCTGTAGGTGGCAGAGCCACCATCACACTCAGACAGGCTCAGAGAATTCTCTGGGCCCGTGCCCCACATGTCCGAGTCCAAGTCTGAGCTAATCTGATATTTTGCCACTCTGCCACAAGGGTGGGCATAAAAGCAGTTAGAGGAACTAGTCCCCACCTGACCCAAGTCATGACTTTGATGTGCCCTGCTGGGAATTCAGACCGACTCCCAGGAACCTTGCCGGGGAAGACTAAGAGCTGGAATTGCTGCAACCATTGCACTCCTGTGAGGTGCCCTGGTCTGGAGTCCACACAGATGGAGGAAAGCCAGTTCTAGTGACACCATATGACCCCTGTCCCTAGCCGGGCCTGACGACACCAGCTCTGTCTCTAGCCCTTTGGGTCATGTGAGCCAGAGAGTTCCTTTTTTTTGCCTAAGTCAGTTCAGGTCAAAGTCTTTCACCTGTATCCCGAAGAGGGCGAACTGGCATGCCGTGATATAGATGAAGATGTCGAGACTCGGAAGTGCATCAAGATCTCCTCCGAGATCATACACCAGTAAGGTGCTGACGTGGTGACTACGCCGTGAAGCTTCTGAGAGAGGTCGAGCCACCACCCTGCAATCATGGCAGAGCCAAAGGGTCTTGTGGAGCCAGGGGCATAAGATGAGCATCCAGCCTTTATTAGATGCCAGACACTGTGCTCAGAGCCTCGGGTGCAATATCACATGTGAGCTGTGCCTTGAGGAACGGGCAGGATCTGGGCATGGGGAAATGGGGGCTGGCCTTGCATTCTCAGTGGAAGATTACCAAACAGTGTCTGAGAGCCTTGAAGCCCTGGGAAGCAGCTGTGACTCAAAGCGGCACCGAGGCCCTCCCCAGCAGCAGGCAGCGGTGCGGGAACAGCACACCTTGTTCACATTCAGGCCCATAGCCCCAGTCATACCATCATTTGAAAATCCATCCCAGCAAGATTTATTGCAGCTCACCTGGGCTCCAGGGCCTGCACACCTCAACCACGCTTTCCCCGCAGTTCCACCTCAGGAAGTAAGCAAGCTAGCATCCCTTTGTGAGTGAAGGACTGGTCAATTGGACAGGGAAGAGGTTACATAAGGACTGCTGTGTTGCAACAGAGCAGCCAGTCATCCTGCCCCCCCCCTTTTTTTTGAGTTGGAGTCTCACTCTGTCGCCCAGACTGGAGTGCAGTGGCCGCTCCCGGCCACTGCAGCCTCGACCTGCTGGACTCCTGCAATCCTTCCACCTCAGCCTTCCAAGTAGCTGAAACTATAGGCGCGTGCTACCACGCCTGGTTAATTTTTTTTTTTTTTTTATTGTAGAGATGAGGTCTCGCCTGCCCAGGCAGGTCTAGAACCCGCGGGCTCAGGCAATCCACTCACCTTAACCTCCCAAAGGCGCGGGATTACAGGCTAAGCCACCGAGCCCAGCTCACAGGTAGGTTTTTAAGAGGAAACCCAAGACCCAAAGATGAGCCAAATTAGCCAGGAAATAGAATAGAGGGTAGGGAAGTCAGGAAATGGGTAGAATTGCAGGTGAGCCAGATCATGCCAACGCTCAGGAGAGAGAGGAGAAAGAGGCCATCTTGAGGGTAGGTACAACTTTAAGGTAGGAACATAAAAGATGGAAGAGTGAAGATATTTCCCAAGTTCCAGTATGCCTTTAGCCCCATACTGTGAAACGGTGTACAGAACGTCAGCATCGACCTTGGCACATGCTGGTAGGTCACATTCTTTTGAGCACTCACTACAGGGCTGGCACTATGCCAAGCACTTGGTATACATGTTTCATTATAATCACAAAAACTCTCTCTACCTCTGATGTTGGAAGAGACTGAGGGCCAGAGAGGTCAGCTGACTTGCCCAAGGTCTCACTCCTGGGACAGAAGCAAGATTCGCATCCTGGTCAGCCTGGTGCCAAAGGAAGGCACCTCAGGGTATGTCCCCTGCCTGGTGACCCTCTGAAACCCACGTTTTTCTCTTCTCTGGGCTACCGCAAGAGACTCTGCACAATTTCAGCCTAAGAAGGCAGTATCCTCTGGCCTCTGGAGGCACCCAGGGCCTTGGCCTCACCATTCTAACCCTGGATCTGTTATTTTGACCTTGAAGATGTTCCAACTTTGCCACGATGACCCATTAAGTTTCCACAACAACGCAGCATATCAGCTTTCATTTGTGTCTATGAGTGTCAGGTCCCTGTTTACCCAATCTCTATTCAGCCTCAGAGGGTGGAGGACGCTCCTTCCATGCATCCCAGAAGGTCTTTTTTTTCCCTCTCTAGGCAGTTCAGTCCATTTGCAGCCTGAAAAATGAATTGGAGGAAGAGCTTTGCTGAGGTCAGAGGGTGAATCGGCAGGAGACCTGGGCACTGACCTCAGAGCCTGTGTCCCCAGGCTGCACACCCACAATCTACCAAGGCACACATCACTGCCCTCCCCCTGCCCCACTCTAACAAGGCACACATCACTGCAACAGCACCCTGGCCTCGCCCAGATCAGCAGCTGCGAGCTGAGCTCAGAGTCAACAGTCTGCATTGCTTCCCTGAAGGGTCCCCATCTTTCCTCCTGAGATCTGACGACTCCAGGCTGGGTCTGCTGAAATAGCCAGCGCCAAGCTCTCTCGGGCAGGACGCAGACCACCGGTCATAAATAACTCATGGGCTGGTTCCTGCTCTCCCAGGTTTCTCTTAAAAGGGGCATAGAGGAGTTCTCCAGTGGGAGACTCTGCAAAAGCCTGCACATTTAGGCCACTTCAAGAGAAACCACGGGGACTAGTTGTGGCTCAAATGTGAACACTTGAAACGCTGAACTCTTCTGTTCAAGGAAATACCTCTGAGCCCCCTGGCTTCAAAATTGGCGTCAGGAAAATGACAGGGAAGTTGTTGATCTAAACAAGAGAAAAAACCAGGGAGGAAGGGAGGAAAGAACTGATCTCAGATATGCTTGTATACATACACAGAGCCCTTCTGCTTTAGGTTATATCTAATTTTTATTAGTCTCTGAGGCCCCAACTTTGTCAACTACTACTTACTTTGACAGAGCAAAGGTTTACAAGGACAAAGCCAGGTGTAAACATAAAACAATTTGCTAGTAATCCATCTTCTTCAATACAGAGCTTTGCCTACACCGTATAAAAGTGAAGTTATTTTAGAATTGATTAGAAGGGTTGATGTATGGATACCCAGATAGGGTCATTTAGTTTGAAATTACTCCAATGACTAAATAGGCCAAGTCAGTTTAAAATGTCCATTAGGAGACTTGAGTGATCCAGTGGGTTACTTTGCGTAATCACTGGAAGTTAGGAGTGACAGGCTCTCCTGGGATGCCACAATGCTTTGTCCCTTTATCAACAACCCAGAGGATTTGCAGGAGATTCAGAAGAGCACTCACCACTTACAGAGCTCCTCTGTGGCCCACCTACACCTTAGGAGACACATCACAGGCACAGTCCCTAATCCTGGCAATATCCAAGTTGCAGATGAGAGAACAGCTTCAGAGAGGTTAAGTCACATAAAAAGCATGTCGATTTCATTTGCAACTGGCCCAGAGCTGGGAAGCAATTCAAAACTAGTTGATGGCACATTCTAGATCCAAAGAGATTTTAGGCAAGAGATTTTAGGCAAGCCAGGTCCAAGCTGAATCCAACAAGACAGAACCTATGGGGATAGCTGTATCAAAAACACGAGCACACACATACAGGATGGGGGAGGAAAGAACTTGGGGCTGGAGTCCACAGTGAGTCACCAGTGCTATGAGTCTTCTGGGAGGCTCATGAAATCATGATTTGCGTCAGGAGAAGATGGACTGTAACTCAAGGGGTCAGAGGGCAGTGCTTCTTGCTCTGTGCAGAGATGCTCGCACCTGGGCACCTGGGTTCATTCAGCGACTTGCACCCTCAGGTAGTAGCAGTAACCAGGTGGGCCCACCTGGGAGTTAGTAACAGGAGGCAGGGACACTTAAAATCAAGGCATTTATGGACGTGTTAAAGGTACTGACAGCCGGGCTCGGTGGCTCAGCCTGTAATCCCGCGCCTTGGGAGGCTGAGGTGAGT
>NW_007256045.1:1332924-1340130 GCF_000164805.1 Carlito syrichta
GGGCGACAGCGTGAGACTCCAACTCAAAAAAAAAACAAAATAAAATAAAAATAAAGGTACTGCCATATTTGCTGTCTCCAAATTCCCAAAGACCCTGTGGCACGTGGATATTTATTATACATGGACTCATGAGTAGATAAAATCAGGACTTATGTATAGAAGAAGGGAGTATGATGTTATGTTAAAGCAAAAAAAAAACGAAAAAAGCTTCCTTAACCACCTCAAGAATGATGGGGAGATAGAGGGACAGGATGAAAAAGAAAACTGACACATAGTGAGGCCCTGTCACTGGAGGTAATCAAGTACAAGCTGTCAGGGTCATGTGTGGATTTTTGTGGACTCTGGGCACTTTAGCTTATATGAACCCCTTGTTCTATAAAAAAGATTTTAAAATTTATGATAGGTGTAAATTCATGCTAGATTATATTCCTTTTGTATTCTTCTGATTTTAAAAGAAATTCAAATGTTTTTGTAGATCACACACAGTCTCGCAGGCCCTAAGTACAGTGTCTGCTTTACTTAGTAGAGAAATTGACCCTGGATGCTGCCAGCTCACCTCCCAGGGGGCTGAAAAGCAGAGCCAGATCCCTACATTGGTTGGAAGGATGGTGTTAAAATCAGATCCCTAATCTCCTGCCAATCTGATAGACCATTAGGTGAATTCTGCCCAAGAATAGAGAAGTGCCCAAAACCTCTTTTTGAGATTAAGATGAATGTGTTTTAAAGGTAGCACAAGTTAAAAACAGAACTATGTATATGCTGTGATGATTCTGTTCTTTGAACAGGATAGGATATACAGGGACCTCAATGATTACAGATGGCAACTTCTGAGACCCAGATTAGGGGACTAAGGTAGAGATGAGGACTAGCAGTCCTTTCGTTGGATGCGCTCCTATTTATTTCTATCTCATTCTATCTTATTGAACGTGGGCCATGCATCACCATTACAAAATAACTCAATGAGAAATACTAGCAGGGGGTCATAAGCCTTATTTTCATTTTTATTTGGTGTGGGTGGGGTAGTAGCCCAATTTTCTGCTCTTCGTCAGATCAGGAACACTGGGTCGTGGTGAGTGATGCTGTGAGAAGGTCCCTGGGCATGTCTACCATTCTCAATGCACAGAACAACACACAGAAAGCCCAGGAATGCCCCTGATGCCACCAAGAACTAAGGCATAAAATAGGGCCATAAGAGACTCCTCTCCTCAGCCCCAGTCAAAACAAACCCAGAAACCACAAGCGTCATCCTGGTAATCACTAGAGTCTTTACATTTGGTCTATATTTTCTAGAACTCCATTTATTTCCCAGGTTGAATGGCTGCTAAATGCCTTAGGAACAGGAACCATGAATCACCCCATAACCAGGGGTGGGAAGGAGAGTGAATACAACTTCACAGAGCAGGCGCCACCGGCAAGCCTTTCCTCTGAGTTATCATGAACAAAAGGCACACGATGCATAAAGATTGCTCCGATATCAAGTCTCTTTTTCTATTCCTGTTTTTTTTTAATCAGTTCTGAGTTTACCACAATAAAAAAATCTTTGAAGGGTTGAATGCTTTAAGACAAATTCCCTCACCGGTATAAGCTGTGAATAGGATCAAAAGAGAAGAGTGAATCATGCAGACCCTAACTGAGGGAAGAGAAAAATCTAAGGAGAGGGCTAGGCCTGGAAAAAGAAAAGAGGGAGAAAGAAAGAAAATTCTGGATAGTAACAGTAGGGAAATAGGCCCCAGCATTTTACCCATTTTTTTTTCTTTCTTTCTTTCTTTTTTTTTGTAAAGACGAGATCTCGCTATGTTGCCCAGGCTAGTCTTGAACTCCTAGGCTCAAATGATCTGCCCACCTCGGCCTCCCAAAGTGCTGGGATTACAGATGTGAGCCACTTCACCAGGCCTGGCTCTAGCATTTTTTTAAATCATTGTCTATTGCCTAAAACCAAAAGAAATCTTTTCATTCTGACGTTCATGCTTGCACGAGACTATTTATTACCACCCCTTGCCTGGCAGGCCATGGTGGGTGTCTTTGTCAGATGAAGAAATAAAAGAAGGCTGGTACACCTTTTCAGGAATTCTCACTGGAGAAGACATCTGGGTTTTTCACATCTCTGGTGCAAAACAAGTATTCCGTTAAATGGTATATATTGAGTTCTAAGGAAGGAACCTGCAGAGAAAAAGACAAACAAATAAACAAAATCTCCAAACTCTGTCAATGCTGTCTACTCGCTACCATGGATCTCTACAAATGTAGAGCTCACTAATGACAGGTTATTCCAGAATCCACATTTCGAGATGAGATCACCCAATGAGCATCCCAAACAACACATGGAAAGCTCAATGCCTTCTCCTTTATTCTTCTCTCAACCGCACCCCACACACGCACCCCCATCGAAATGATGCCCTTGGAAAGAAACCTACAAGTCTCATTTGTCTACATTTTGCTTCCTCCTCTTGCCTTCCCGTAAGCAAATGTGAGTTGTTCTCTAACTGCACCAGAAAATCAGAATTTATTGTACATATGTTTGTGCTCCACTTAATAAAAAAGCCTATATTTTAAGATAAACTTTGTTAGTAATTCATGAGGTAAGTGACTATTTATGCTAATCAGGCAGAAATATATTCTGAAGCATAATGCATTACATAAATTTGAATGCAAAATGTTCAATTATGAAGTAAATACAGGTAATGCAAATAATAAATTACCTCTAATAAAAATTATAAAAGATGTGTCTTCAAAGAGAGAGCGGCTTTAACTTACAACTGTGAACTGCTTAAAGAGAAAAGAATTAATAAATGCTGAATTACTCTGATGATTATTTAGCACATAATTCACCTATTCATAACGACTCCTAGTAATCAGACTGTTGTTTCACATCCTCCAATATGAGGCAAGACTGTTTCCTCAGCAATTTTACCCTTATCAGATTATCTCGTCTGATTCTATTAATTTTCTTCCATGAAACTGCTAACAGTGATTTGTGATTTACTTACCGTGCTAACTGAAGACAGTTAAAAGGATTTATCTTACACTAGACCTAAGAACAGGGTATGCCTTATCATTCAGTTACTCCGAAGAACTCTTTCTCAAATCAATTGAGTTGCTTTTGGAGTGAAATTTACTGGACACTGGTTAGTTCTGCACCATAAAATCAGCTCTTAGATAAACAGAGAGTTCAGATACTACACTTGATGTATCCTGTCCTATTCAGATTACATATATCCAATTCCTACATGGTGTACTTGACTGGCTATAACTCACAACCATGAAAAAATATATTCCTGTTAGCTTTTAATCTTGGTCATTTGGACATGAACAGGGCTTTGTTTTTCATTTTTGGATGAAGTTGCTATGTATGGACTGACATGAAACTACAATTGTGTTTTTTATGTTACTGTTTCACAATATTCTACGTGATTCGACCCATGCCCTCCTCCCCCTCAAAAATCTTCTATAAATATTCATTGCTTTCAGAAACTTTAATGCTGCTGGTTCGAATTGGTCAATAATGACAAACCCATGGTTTCTAAATTACTGTATATTGTTCTACAGAGATTACGAGAGTATATATAGCAAGGGATGTTAAGCAGTAAGAAAACACAGTTCACATTGTATTTGGATTAGATTGGCTTGGATAGCAGTGAAACAAACAATGTTAGCAAAGAAGTCTAAAGAAATGTGGCCCACTATAATTGCAGAGAATCAAAAACCTGAATAGTACTAATTAAAATGAGGGAGCTCAATTGTTAGCAAAAAAATGCTGCTAACAGGGAACTGTAAATGTTTAGACACTCCTGGTGAATCACTAAATAATAAAGGAAAAGGGACAAAAATGAGAATTAAGTTATAAGCCTAAGAGCACTACTGTCACACATCGAAAGAATAATTCTGATCCTCTATTTTATTTCAAGAGAAAATCGGAAACTATAAAAGCCTCTGCAACGAGAGAAAGAAAAACACTATGGTTTGACAGCAGAGTACAAAAATAAACCATAAAAATGTGCAGATAATACATTTAGCTGCCCAAACATGGGCATTTGATTTCTAGAAATGATATATAACAATGCAACAATGAGGTACTTGGCCATGAATTTATATGGCATGCACTTCGTCATTAGCAAACTTCACTTATAAAATATTGCTTATTTATAAATGTAGGAGTTTCAATGCTCCCGGCCAAAAATAATTTTTTGGAGAGGCAGTAATCACTCCTTACAACTTTTAACAAAAATGTGACGCAAAAGGATTGAAAAGTATCATAAACAAAAAAACCAATTCCTGATAAATGCATTTAAATTTATATTTTACATGAAAAACATAAACTTCAGGCATTTGTGGCTACAGACTTTTTAAAAGACCTAGAAAACTATTGCCATGGACAATGCTAAATGACATAATGTTTATGTAATTTAAGCAGTGGATTTTCCTCTGAATACATAAACTATAATCCCTTAACTTCATTACTAGGTAAAATATTGTTAGAGAGGAGGAAAGCAAGGGAATTCTGCTAGGTTGCATAAATATTGACATAATATTCACTCTTTCTTTTCCAAACTGGTAATAGACAGTTTATTTCACCCAACAAAGTGCTCCTATAAAACCAAAATTACCCTTATAAACAACTTCTCTGCAGTGATGATGAAAATAAAAAGTACATGTCTAGAAAATACCCAAAGCTCTACCTGTTAGGATTAGGATGTGCCTACAAATCTTTGGGGGAGGGGGCTTCGATCAGAGATGTGTGGGTTTGCTGAAAGGGAGGCTACCAGATCCGAGAAATTAACACAGGTCTCATCTGGTGTGTGGAATGAGTGAGAGACACCTAAGATCTTGTTATAAATAGTCAAGTATGCTGCGGGGTGGGTCAAACCATTCTGAAGTGCAATGTTCAAAAAGCTGGCTTAATATATGACTAAGTGTCAGAAGTCAGGTTTTCTGAGAATTACTTTTCAGATAAACAACTTTATGGCACTGCACTTAATCTTACTTACTAGAGACATCTCATTTATCACTGAATTACAAGTAACTTTAATTCTATTGATATTTCCATAAAGCCCGTTGAAAATCTATCCCGGCACTTTTAAAGGGTTTGGGGCCCTGTTACATGGGATCCACTGGCGAAGGTCTTGCGGCCAGAATTATACCCCGAGGGCGTCTGTGCTCCCCGGCCTCTTTGTCAACCATCAAGGAGGGCAAGAAGGGGGAAAAAGTCATTCATGCATCTGCCAGCACTGCTTTAGGGCCCTTTCCTACAGGGTCGGGTTCTCCCACTTCAGCCCAAATAACTTTGTGTGCCTCTTTCCTCCTCCCACCTTGGGAAAGCAGCTTCATTTCACTTTATCAACAAAACGGGACACGGATCGATTTCCACTGACCTTTGCCGAAAGGTGGCGCTGTTGAGGCAAAAACCAACTCGGTCCCACAATAGTTTTCACTCTTCGATCCTTTTGCAGGCTTTTCAGACTTTTTTTTTTTTTTTAATGCACGCTCCTAGCGTCTCCCCCTCCCATAAAGTAAAATAAATACGATTAACACTGAATGCATTTCATTAATTGGAGGAATCAGCAGTCCCAATGTCCAAGCAGGCGGGCTGGTGTTCCAAATTGCCGGGTCGGCTTCACGCACTCTCGTTTCCCAATAAATCTCGGTTTCTGCGACTTGCCTATCGCTTTAAAATCTTAGAAACAGAGTTGTTTCTTTCTGTTTCTTTGCTTTTTCTTTCTTTCCTCTCTTTTGGCTTTTTCATAAGCTTTAGCAGAATCGATCTAGAACACCGAACACATTATTAGCATTTGCAACGGGGAGGGGGAGACTCAGCTCCCCCATCACACCCCCACTCTGGGTTTCCGGGTTCGTCCGAGAAACCGCTGTTTAAAATTTAACCCTTCGAGGGGAGCTGGTCAGCGGGGCTGGGGGTATCGTTCTCCTGCCACCCCCTCCCTCCCCCACGTTACCTGCCAGGATCAAGTCCGAAATAATTAAGTGTAACGTAAAAGTGCAAAGGGCGCGCCCGACCGTGATAAACAGAGGTCGGATTTCACAAGGGGATGGGTGATTCGGGGGGGGGGAAAGAAAGAGAGAGAAATATGAATCTCAAAGGCCAAACTCAGGCCACAGTCTGGAGCCCGAGGGCTGCACCCGGCTGACCTGACTCTGAGCAATTCCGGGGAGTTAGCTCGCATGGGCGCTCGCTCCATCCAAGGGCACGCGACGCCCGCGGGCAGCCGGTTCCCGCGAAGAACGGCCCCTACACGACTTACGGTACCTCTTTTCAAAGAGGGCGATAACGCGGGCTTTCGCTCTCCGCGGACTCGGAGCCCCCCTGGCAGGCGCGCGGCGGGGCGGCGTCCCGCGCGCTCTCCGGGCTCGGGGACCCTAGCGCATCCCCGCCGCCGCCACCACCCCTAATTCCTTCCCCGCACGGGCGCCCCGGAGAGGGACAAAGAGTTGGGGCCAAGTCTGGGCTCCAGGCACAGCCAGACTGGAGGAAGGAAAGTCGTCCAGGCAGACACCTGGATGCCAAAGGCGGAGAGGGGGTAAAAAGCCGGGGAGGCGAATGCAGCACCCTGGAGTGGGGCGCAGGCAGGGGAAAGAGCGTCGGGCCAATCCCAGAGGAGAGAAAGGCCGGCGGGCTGGGGCTCGGGAAGGCAAGCCTCGCGCCATCTCCAAAGAAAAGCAGACCGTCCTCCCGGATCCGCCCGGGTTCCCGAAGCCCCTCTGGAAAACTCCTTCCCCGGTTACCCCAAACTTTACGCCGGGCCTCGCTCCCTCCCTGGGAGGCTGCGGCGCGGGAAGGGTTAAGCCAGCCCGTCCCAGCTGACAGTCAGCTGATTGGGTCCTGATTGACAGCTCCGAAAAGTTTCCTTGTTTCTATACTATTATGCTAATCGCGGCCGCTTTCGCCGCCTCCCATTGGCCCGGAGTGCCAGTCAATTTCCCATTTGGACCTGACGTCACGAGTGCTATAAAACTCAGCAATTGCTTTAAACTCTTCTTGCTGGATCAGAGGCTTTAAAATCTTTTTTCATCTTCGAGCTGTAGCTCGGGCAGCTCGTCGGCTCAGCCTCCCCCTCCCCCCTTTACTCTCTGCCTCGCCTTTCCCCAGGACTTCGCTATTTTGCTTTTTTTTTTCCAAAAGAGAGAGAGGGAGAGAGAGCGAGAGGGAGAGAGAGCGAGCGAGAGAGGCAAGAAAGAACCAAACTCCCCCTCCCT